>NC_133666.1:385641747-385941747 GCF_037893015.1 Macrotis lagotis
CATTTCTTAGTTGTAGGCCAAGGTCCTTTCACCCCTCCTTCCCCCAATGTCATATACAAGACCCTCCAACTTTTCTTTTTTCTAAATTAATATTTTATTTGTTTTCCAATTATATATAATACTAGTTTCTAGCTATCATTTTTGTAAGGTTTTAAATTTTATGATTTTTCCTCCCCCTTTCCCCACCAAAGGCAGTATGATAATCTTTACATTGTTTCTATGCTGTACATTGATCAAAATTGATGCTGAGAGAGAAATCATCATTAGAGATAGCAAAATTATGTAGCTCATAAGACGCTTTTTAAAAAAATTCAAGGTAATAGAATTTGGTCTTTGTTTAAACTCCACAGTTCTTTCTCTGGATACAGATAGTATTCTCCATCATAGTACTCTAAAATTGTCCCTGATTACTGCATTGATAGAATGATTAAGTCCATTAATGTTGATTATCACCCCATGTTGCTGTTAGGGTGTTCAATGTTCTTCTGGTTCTGCTCAGCTCACTGAGCATCAATTCATTCAGGTCTTTCCAGGCTTCTCTGAAATCCCATCCCTCTTGGTTTCTAATAGAACAATAGTGTTCCATAACATACATTTACCACAAGTTTTTCAGTCATTGCTCAAATGATGGACATTCACTTGATTTCCAATTCTTTGCTACCACAAATAGAGATGTTATGAATATTTTTGAAAAAGCAATGCTTTTACCCTTCTGCATGATCTCTCCAGGGTATATATACCCAGTAGTGGTATTGCTGGAGCAAAGGGTATTCAAAATTGTATTATCTGTTGGGCATAATTCCAGATTGCTCTCCAGAAAGGTTGGATGAGTTCAGAGCTTCAGCAATAATGTATTAATGAACTAAATTTTCCACATCCCTTCCAAAATTGAACATTGTCCTTTTTGGTCATAATTGGCCAATCTGATAGGTGTGAGATGGTACCTCAGAGCTGTTTAATTTGCATTTCTCTAATTAGTAATTATTTACATCAATTTTTCACATGACTGTGGATAGCTTGATTTCCTCAACTGTAAATTGCCTTTGCACATCCTTTGACCATTTGTCAATTGAGAAATGAGTTTTTTTTATAAATTTGACTCAGTTCTCTATATATTTTAGAAAAAAGTCTGTTGTCAGAAATACTAGTTGTAAAAATTGTTTCTCAAATTATTACATTTCTTTTGATCTTGGATACAATGGTCTTGTTTGTGCAAAAGCTTTTTAATTTAATGTAATCAAAATTATTTAATTTGTTTTTAATGTTCTCCACCTTTTCCTTGGTCATAAACTACTTCCCTTTCCATAGATCTGACAGGTAAACTATTCCTTGATCTCCTAGTTTGCTTATAATATTGTCTTTTATGTCTAAATCCTGTAACCATTTTGATCTTGGTATAAGGTGTGAGATGTTGGTCTAATCCAAATTTGGGCCATACTGACTTCCAATTTTCCCAGCAGTTTTTATTGAAGTTCTTATCCTATAAACCCTTTTGGTTTATCAAACAGCAGATTACTATAATCATTTCTTGCTGTTTCTTTGCATCTAATCTATTACACTGATCCACTGCTCTATTTCTTAGCCAATACCAGGCAGTTTTTGATGATTGATGCTTTATAATATTATTTTAGATCTGGTAAGGCTAAGCCATCCTCTTTTACCCTTTTTTCATTAAATCCCTGGAAATTCTTGACTTTTTGTTTCTCCATATGAATTTAGTTACAATTTTTTCTAGCTCATTAAAGTAATTTTTTGGAAGTTTGGTAAGACACTAAATAAGTAGTTTAATTTAGATAGAATTGTCTTTTTTATTCTATTAGCTTGACTTATCCATGAGCAGTTGATATTTGCCCCATGATTTAAATCTGATTTTATTTATGTGAAGTGTTTTATAGTTATTTTCATAGTTTCTGAGTCTGCCTTGGCAGTTAGATTCCCAAGTATTAATATATTATCTGAAAATTCTTTAAATGGAATTTCTCTTTCTAGCTCTTGCTGCTGTATTTTGAGAGTAATATATAGAAACACTGAGGATTTATATCCTGTGACTTTGCTAAATTTGCTAATTGTTTCTAATAATTTTTAGCTGATTCTTTAGGATTCTTTAAGTATACCATCATGTCATCTACAAAGGCAACAAAAATGTGCATGCCTTATGATTCAGCAATACCACTACTGGGTCTATACCCTGAAGAGATGATGATAAAAAAGGGGTAAAAACACCATAGCAGCCCTGTTTGTGGTGGCAAAGAATTGTAAATCAAGTAAATGTCTTTCAATTGGGGAATGGCTTAACAAACTGTGGTATATGTATGTGCCATGAGATTGTCTATGTATAATCTGTATTAGACTACTTCCACGTTGAGAGTGGGCATGGGGAAGTGTGGGCAGGAATAAACTTTGCAAAAATGAATGTTGATTAGCAATAAAAAAAGAAAAAGAAATTGAAGGAATAGAATGGATAATCAGGAAACAAGAATTTCACACTTTTTAGATGATCTGATGATATACATAGAAAACCCTAGAAAACAACTAAAAAAACTAGTTGAAGCAATTAATAACTTCGACAAAGTAGCAGGATATAAAAAACACATAAATCATCAGTATTTCTATATATAACTAGTAAAGTCCAAGAACAAGAGCTAGAAGGATAAATTCCATTTAAAATAACTGTCAAAAACATAAAATGCTTGAGAATATATCTCCCAAGATAAACCCCAAAACTTATATTCATAATTACATAATACTTTTCACACAATAAAGTCAGACCTAAACAAGTGTGAAAATGTCAATTGCTTGGTTTTAAGTTAATATAATAAAAATAACAATTCAAACCACACTGAATTGATTATTGTCATATCTATCAAAGTACCAAAAATCTATTTTACAGCTAGAAAAAAATAGTAAAAGAATTCTGGAGCAACAAAAAGTCAACAATAGCAAGATAATACATGAAAAATATGGAGCAAGGTATTCTAATCTTACAGATCTAAAACTACACTACTAAGCAGCAGTCATAATAACTGGTACTAGTTCAGAAACAGAATAATGGATTGATGGATTAGATCAGATATAGAAGAAATAATAGTAAATGAATTTAGTAATCTTCTGTTTGATAAAGCCAATGGCTATCTTCTGGAATAAGAACTCACTTTTTGAGAAAAACTGTTGGGAAAACAGAAAAATAGTAAGGTAAAAATTAGACATAGAGCTACATCTCATACCCCATAACAAAATAAGGTCAAAATGGCCCAGGATTTAGACATAAAGGGTGATACCATAAACCAACAAAGAGAATAAGAAATAATTATATTTGTCAGATCTATGAAGAGGGGGGAAGTTTATGACCAAACAAAAAAAAGCGAATATAATAAATTGCAAAATGAATGATTTTGAATGTATTAAATTAAAAAAAAATGCACATATAAAAGCAATGCAGTCAAAATTAGAAGGAATTCAGAAAGTTGAGAAACAATTATCACAGCTTGAGTTTCTGATAAAGGACTCATTTCTAAAAAATATAGAGAACTGAGTCAAATTTATAAGATTACAACATTGAGCAATGGTCAAAGGATTTGAACAGGAGGTTTTCAAGTGCAGAAATTACACTTATCTATAGCCAAATAGAAAAATGCTCCAAATTATTGATTAGTGAAATGCAAATTAAAAACAACTCTGAGTTATCGCCTCACATCAGTCAGATTGTTTAAGATGACAAAAAAGGAAAATGATCTATGTTGGAGAGGATGTGGGAGAACCAAGACACTAATGCAGTGTTGGTGGATTGTGAATCCAACCATTGTTGTGAGCAATATATAACTATGCCCAAAGGCTAATAAAAATGTGTATCCCCTTTGATCCAGCAATACAGCTACTTGATCTATTTCCCAAACAGATCATAAAAAAATGGAAAAAGTTACACATGATTAAAAATATTCATAGAAGCACTTTTTGTACTGGCAAAGAAGGAAATTGAGTGAATGCCCATTAATTGAGGGATGGTTGAACAAATTATGATATATGAATGTTAAAGAGTGCTATTGCTCTGCAAGAAATAATGATGTACTGAACTTTAGAGAATCATGGAAACTTAGAATCAAGAGAATATTGTATACATTAACAACAACATTGTAGGATGATTATCTCTGATACATGCAGCTCTACTCAGCAGTTCAGATATCAAGAACAATCCTGAAAGACTTGCTTTGGACAATACTATGCAAATTCAGAGAAAAAATTATGGACTAGGAACTCAAGGCAAAGAATACTATATTCACTTTTTTATTAAAGATTTTATTTATTTTGAGTTTTACAATTTTTCCCTTAATCTTACTCCCCCACCCCCACCCCCACAGAAGGCAGTTTATCAGTCTTTACATTGTTTCCATGGTAAACATTGATCCAAATTCAGTGTGATGAGAGAGAAATGATATCCTTAAGGAAGAAACATAAAGGATAAGAGATAGCAAGATCAGACAATAAGATATCAGGAGTTTTTTTTTTTTTTTTTTTTTTTTTTTCTAAATTTAAGGTAGTAGTCCTCAGTCTTTGTTCAAACTCCGCAGTTCTTTCTCTGGATACAGATGGTATTCTCCATTGCAGACAGCCCCAAGTTGTCCCTGATTGTTGCACTGATGAAATGAGCAAGTCCTTCAAGGTTGATCATTGCCCTCATGTTGCTGTTTGGGTTTACAGTGTTTTTCTGGTTCTGTTCATCTCACTCAGCATCAGTTTATGCAAACCCCTCCAGGCTTTCCTGAATTCCCATCCCTCCTGGTTTCTAATAGATCGATAGTGTTCCATACATATGCCACAGTTTGCTAAGCCATTCCCCAATTGAAGGACATTTACTTGATTTCCAATTCTTTGCCACCACAAACAGGGTTACTATGAATATTTTTGTACAAATGATGTTTTTACCCTTTTTCATCATTTCTTCAGGGTATAAACCAAGGAGTGGTATGCTGGATCAAAGGGTATGCATATATTTTTTTACAAATAATGTTTTATTATACATTAATAAAATATTCTGGTTTAAGAGTAAACAAAATACCCCCTTTCCCCCCAAAATATAGACTTGCTTGAGCGATAAAGTAAAGGGGAGAGAAAGAAATTAAAATAAAAAAATAGTAATAATTGTGGGTATGGCCAGTTGGCACAAGGGATGGAGCACCAGCCCTGGAGCCAGGAGCACCTGAGCCCATACCTGGCCCCATACACCCAACAATCACATAGCCGTGTGACATGCAAGCCACCCTAACCCCACTGCCCTGCAAAAACCAAAAAAAAAAAAGAGAAAAAAAGACCCAAAATAAAACAGTAATAATAATAGGGGGTGGCTGGATGGTGGACAGAGCATTGGCCCTTGAGCCAGGAGCACCTGGGTCCAAATCCGGCCTCAGACACCCAACAATCACTCTGCTATGTGGCCCCAGGCAGGCCAACCAGCCCCATTGGCCATGCACTCCCCCGAAAATAATAATAATAATAATAATAATAATAATAATAACAATAATAATAACAATAATAATAATAATAATAATGAAAAATGTGCTTCAGTTTTTGTTCCAACACCAACAACTCTGTCGCAGGTGGAGCACATTCTTTGTGATAAATCCATCACAAAAGTTACTTCCATATTTTTCTACCGTTGCCATTGCTGATCGCAACTCACTCCTTTCGTATTTCCTCACTACCATGTACTATGTTTTCTCTCTCTTTCACCCTGACTCTGCTTTAGGGTATCTGAGTGGTACAGCAGACAGATCCGTGGTCCTGGGGCCAAGAGGCCCCAAGCCCATACCACCCCTTAGGCCCAGCATCCACCTAGCCCTATGGTCCTGCACAGGCCATCCAATCCCAGCCCCTTGCAAGAAGTAAAAAAGAAAATGTGTTATATCTGACCACTCTCCCCCCATGGTCCATCCCCTCCATCACTCACATCCCCCCTTTCTCCTGTCCCCCCCCTCTCCTTCTTACTCCAGATGCCTGCACCCCATTGAGTATATATATATGCTGTTTGCTCTCCTAGCCACCTCTGATGAGAGTAAAGATTCCCTCATTGCCCCTTGTCTTCCCCCCCTTCCATATCATTGCAATAGTTCATTGTAATAAAGAAAAATCTTATTATATGAAATATCTTGGCCTATTCCCCTTCTCCTTTTTTCTTTCTCCCATTACATTTCGCTTTTTTCTATTGACTCTATTTTTACACTATATTTTATCTTCAAATTCAACTTTCTCCTGTGCTTCAACTATAAAAGCTCCTTCTACACGCTCTATTAACTGAGAAGGTTCATATGAGTATTATTAGTGTCATTATTCTATGCAGGAATACATGCAGTTCATCATCATTAATTCCCTAATATTTTCCCCTTCTCCTCCAATCTCTCTGCTTCACCTGAGTCCTGTATTTGAAGATCAAACCTTCTGTTCAGCTCTGGTCATTCCAACAGAAACATTTGAAAGTCCTTCTTTTTCCCTGGAAGAGGACATTCATTTTTGCTGGGTAGTTGATTCTCGGTTGCATTCCAAGCTCTTTTGCCTTCTGGTATATTATAATCCAAGCCCTATGAGCTTTTAATGTAGTTGCTGCTAAGTCCTGTGTGATCCTGACTGCAGCTCCACGATATTTGAACTGTGTCCTTCTGGCTGCTTGTAATATTTTCTCTTTGACTTGGGAGTTCTCGAACTTGGTTATAATATTCTTAGGGGTTGGTTTTTAGGGATCTCTTTCTCGGGGGGATTGGTGTATTCTCTCCATTTCTAGTTTTCCCTCTGCTTTTAGAATATCAGGGCAATTTTCCTGTAGTAATTCTTTGAAAATGATGTCAAGGCTCTTTTCCTGATCATGACTTTCAGGTATTCCAGTAATTTTTAAATTATCTTTCCTAAATCTCTTTTCCATATCAGTTGTTTTTTCAGTGAGATGTTTCACATTTTCTTCGAATTTTTCATTTTTTTGGTTTTGAAGTATTGAGTCCTGATTTCTCATAACTTCATCAATCTCCCTGATTTTTATTCTTTGTTTGAAGGATTTATTTTCCTCAGAGAGTTTTCTTATCTCTTTTTCCATCTGGCCAATTTTGCTTTTTTTAAAGCATTCTTCTCCTCAATAACTTTTTGAATTGTTTTATCCATTTGACCTAAGCTGGTTTTTAGCATGCTATTTTCTTCAGCATTTTTTTTGGATTTCTTTGACTAAGCTGCTTGACTTCATTTTCATGTTTTTCCTGCATCTGTCTCCTTTCTTTTCCCAGTTTTTCTTCCAACTCCCTCATTTGATTTTCAAAGTCTTTTTTGAACTCTGTCATAGCCAGAGCCCAATTTCTGTTTTTCTTGGAGTCTTTAGATGCAGGAGGTTGTGCTTCCTCATCTTCAGACTGAGTATTTTGATTCTTCTTGGGCTCATATGCAAAATATTTCTCAATGGTCTTCCTCTTATTTCTCTGCTTGCTCATTTTCCCAGCCTGGTCCTGGTTTTGGGGTGCTTCCTGAGCTTTTGGGACACTCCCACAAAGGTCTCAGTGTGTGAGGCTCTGTCCTACCTCCTGGTCTGTGAATGACCCATAAGTGCCCCCCTCTGCCACGGGGCTGAGGTGGGGAGGGCCCTGCTGTTCTATGGGGGGCCTAGACTGTGATCAGGATCTGAATGTGGTCAGAATCCCAGAGTCCTGTTCCAGGGGCAGAGGACAGAGCTCTGCAGTCTCTCTTCACTCCCTTCCCTAGGTACAGTGGGCTCATGCCCTGGGGGCTCCTGCTTACCAGCTCCACCTGCTTATGTTTCCTGGATCTGGAATGCAGTGGCCAAGCTGCTGGCTGTGTGCCCTGAGGGCTGGGCTTCACCTGCTAGCTCTGGAAGATGTCCCCCGCTGTTCCCCCATTTCGTGCTTGGTGCTCCCTGGGGTGTAGCTCAGGAAACTCCCCCACTGCTGTGAGCCCAGTCTTCCAGCACCCTGGGGCTGCCTCCGGGAGGCTGAAGTTCTTTTGCTCTGGCAGGCCACCCCTCTGGCAGGCCGTCCCTCCAACTCCGGGGAGCAGAGCCTTTTCTGTTCTCTTTCAGGTTACCTTGAGTAGGAGAACTGCCTCAGTGGGTCCCTCTGTGGGTTCTGTCTTTCGAAAATTTAGTTAGAGTCCTTAGTTTGGAAGATTTATGAGAGAGAGTGCCTAAGAACCATCCGTTCTTGTCGCCTTATTGGCTCCGCCCCCTATATTCACTTTTTTAAAAAAACTTCTTTTAAGTTTTTCCTTTCTTTCTCATGTTTCCTTCCTTTTTCCCTTAGTTCTAAATCCTCTTTCATAGCATGATTAATTTGAAAACATATAAAACATGATTGTACATGCACAATTTTTGCCAGATAATATGCCACCATGGGGAGGGTGGTAGAAAAATTTGGAAATGATAAACTTGCAAATAGGGTTGAATGTTGAAAACTACCTTTGCATGTAATTGGAAAAATAAAACAAAACAAAACAAAATAAAATAAAATAAAAAGAGATTATCTGTCAAAAAATGAATGTTGAAAATTGTCTCTACAAACAATTGGAAAAATAAATTTAAAAAATGAATGCCTACAACCTCAACAAAAAAATTCAATACAGAACTCTATGATAAAAGAATAGGAACCTAATATAATATATAGGAAAATTTCAAATTCAAAAAAGTATATCAGTGCTTAATTTTAATATTTATGATCTTTAAATACCAAATTAAATCTTCTTTGAGATTTTATTTTTCCAACTACATGTTATGAAAGTTTTTTTAACATTCATCCATATGCATATGTATATTTTTAAGTTTCAAAATTTCCTTCCATCTTCCCTTCCCCCTCCCACCCAGTGGCTAACAGTCAGATTAACACTGTATTTACATATTTTTGATAAACATGTTTACAGATTAATTATTTTTGGTATGAGGAATTAGGATTAAGGGAAAGATATGTCTGAGATAATTTTTATGAAGTGTTCATCAGATTCTGAAGGTTTTTTGTTTTGTTTTGCTTTGTTTTTCTTCTTCTGGGTGGGAATAGCATTGTCCATAGCCAGTCTAATAAAGTTGTCCTAGCTCTCTGAACTGCTGAGAGGAGCTGCTTCCATCAAGGTCATCCATCTTACAATGTTTGTTGTTAATGTGCACCTTATTCTCTTGGTTCTGCTCCCTTTCCTCAGATATAAGTTGTTCCATGCTTCTCTAGACTCTGACCATTTATGCTTCTTATAAAATAATAATATTACATAGTATTTATGAACTATAACTTGATTAGCCATTCCCCAATTGATGGGTATAACCCTCAATTTCCCATTCTTTGCCAGTGAAAAAAAAAAGAGCTGCTGAGAATATCTTGGAACATGTGGAACTTTCCCCATTTTTATGACTTCTTCTGGATATAGGCCTAGAATTGGGATTGCTGGGTCAAAGGGAATGAATATTTTTATTGCTTTTTGGGCGTAGTTCTATATTGCTCTACAGAATGGGTGGTTCATTTCTACATTCCCAATGTGTCAATGTTCCAATCCTCCCACAACCTCTCCAACATTGATCATTTTCCCTTTTTTGTCAACTTAGAAAAATTTGATAGGTGTAAGGTGAGATCTCATAATTGTTTTAATATGCATTTCTCTAATCAGTAATGAGTTAGAGGACTGGCTAGGTGGTACAGTAGATAGAGCACTGCCCCTGGAGTCAGGAGTACCTGAGTTCAAATTTGGCCTCAGACACAATAATTACCTAGATGTGTGGCCTTGGGCAAGCCACTTAACCCCATTGCCTTGCAAAAACCTAAAAAAAATGAATTAGATCATTTTTATATTAGTATATATACCTTTAATTTCTTCATTTGACAACTGTTTATCCATACACTTTGACCATTTATTAATTGGGGAATGACTTGTAACCTTATACATGTGATGTAATTCTCTATATATTTTAGAAATGAGACATCAGAAATCCTAATTGTGAAGACTTATTTTCCAGCTTTTTGCTTTCCTTCTAATTTTGGCAGCGTTTATTTTATTAGTACAAAAACTTTCTAACTAAATTTAGTCAAAATCGTTCATTTTGGGGCAGCTAGGTGGCGCAGTGGATAAAGCACTGGCCTTGAAGTCAGGAGTACCTGGGTTCAAATCCGGTCTCAGACACTTAATAATTACCTAGCTGTGTGGCCTTGGGCAAGCCACTTAACCCCATTTGCCTTGCAAAAAAAAAAAAAAACAACCTAAAAAAAATCTTTTATTTTGCAGTGTATAATGTGCTCTAATTATTGTTTGATTACAAATTTGCCCCCTTTCCAGAGATCTGATAGATAATTTCTTGGTCTATAAATTTATCTATGTTGTTTTCCTTTATGTTTAAATCCTGTACCAATTTTGACCTTATTTTGGTATGTGGTGTGAGATGTGGGTCTATGCCTAGTTTTTGCCATACTATTTTCCAGTTTTCCCAAGACTTTTTGTCAAATAGTAAGTTCTTATTCCAGAGGCTGATGTCTTTGGGTTTATCAAAGAGTAGATTGCTGTAGTAAATTACTGCAGTTTCTTTAACCTATCCTAATCCACTGATTCATTACTCTATTTCTTAACCTGTATCAGGAAGTTTTGATGACTGCTGCTTTATAGTATAGTTTGAGATCTAGTAGAGCTAGGCCATCTTCCTTTATGTTTTTTTTTCATGTATTCCCTTGCTATTCTTGCCCTTTTTTTGCTTCAGATGAATTTTGTTACTATTTTTTCCCTAGCTTGGTAAAAGAAGTTATTTGGTAGTTTGAGTGGTATGGCACAGAATAAGTAATTTAATTTGGATAGAATTGTCATTTTTATTATATGTTTGAACAAACCATGAGCAATTGACATTTTTTTCCAATTATTTAGACCTGATGTTATTTGGGTGAGAAGTGTTTGATAACTGTGTTCATACAGTTTTTGGGATTGTCTTGGGACTTACTTTCCCAATTATTTAATGTTGTCTATGATACTTTAAATGGAATTTCTCTTTCTAACTTTTACTCTTAGGCTTGTTTTTCATATATGGAAATGTTGATGATTTAGGTGGGTTTATTTTATATCCTGTTTTTTAGATGATATTTTTCAGGTTCTCTAGGTATACCAACATATCATCTGCAAAGAGTGAAAATTTTTCTTCCTCATTGCTAATTTTGATTCCTTCAATTTCTTTTTTTTATCTTGCTGGCAAAGTTAGCATTTCTAATACTATGTTAAATAATAATGGTGATAATGGTCCTCCTTGTTTCAACCCAATTTTGCTGGAAATGCTCCGACTTTGTTCCCATGACAAATAATATCTGTTGATTAGATAGATATTAATTATTATTTTTAAGGAAAACTCCATTTATCCCTAAATTTTCTAGTGCTTTTAATAGGAATGGATGTTATATTTTATCATATGCTTTTTCAGCATCTATTGAGATTATCATGTGATTTCTGTTAGTTTTACTATTGATATGTTCAATTATGTTGAATGTTTTTCTAATATTGAACCATCCCTGCCTACTCGGCTACCTGATCATGGTGTATTATCTTAGTAATAATATGCTGCAATCTCATTGCTAAAATTTTTAAATTTTCCCATCAATATACATTTGAGAGATTGTTATATAATTTACTTTGTCTATTTTGATTTTTCCTGATTTAGGTATCAGTATCATGTTGTTATCATAAAAGGAATTTGGCAGAACTACTTCTCCTATTTTTAAAAATAATTTGTGTAGAATAGGAATTGATTGTCCCTTAAATGTTTGGTAGAATTCACTTGTAAATCTCTGGGCCTGGAGACTTTTTTTAGGGAATTAAATGTTGCTTTCTTCTATTTCTTTTTCTGAAATGGGGTTATTTAAGTATTTTATTTCTTCTGTTAATCTGGGCAGTTTGTATTTTTGTAAATATTCATCCATTTCACCCATCAAATTTATTGGCACACAGGTAAAGTAGTTCTTAATTATCTATTTAATTTCCTCCTCACTGGTGGTCAGTTCACCCTTTTTGTTTTTGATGTTGGTAATTTGCTTATCTTCTTTCTTTTTTTTTAATCAGATTAGCTGAAGGTTTGTCTAATTTATTATGTTTTTCATAAAATAATTTCATAGTTTTATTTATTTTATTCATCTCTTCCTTGATTTTAAATTAAAATTAAATCATCAAATCAAACCAATTACCATTTAACTTTTAACATTTCTCATGAGCCAGGGGGAGGGGGCTGGCGAGGGAGAGGGGAAAGAGAGACAGAGACAGAGATAGAGACAGAGTTGCTTCCTGACTAAACATAATAAAGATAAGACAATAAGATTTTAGGTTAGAGGCACCCTTCCTCAAATGCCCCACCTTAAGTGTCCTTTGAAATTATGACTTCTAGATGGATGCTGGGTCTGTTAGGAAACAGAATCCTAAAGTCATGGTGTTTTGATTATGGGCATCATCATCTCCTTGTGTTTTTAGCAGGGTATCAAGCTTAGAACATGTTGGGATCTTGCTTGGTCCTTTAAGGTTAGTCTTCTTTCTTCTACTGGATGTCTGTCAGATGAAGAGTCAGAAGGGCAGCAGGACTCATAGGCATCCAATCCTGCTTCTGATTGGCCTGTCTCAATGGTCTGCCTATATAAACAGAAGCCTGGGACAGTCTCCTGCAATAATGAGAGTTTGGCTGCTCCAAGTGAGACAGGCTCCCACCAGGGACCTGTAGAAGCTTACATCTGAAAACTACTCTAGCCAACAACTTTGTGATGGCTTTGAGACAGTGTCTGGAAACCATCACAGAGATCTTGTGTTACCCGGAAGAAGGTGCCTTTATGAATGACCTGGAGAGTCTGCAGGAAGGGGCTGGTTTCTTTCCCAGCTACATTCATCTCCTGCTGCAAGGTCACCATTCTGGCCAGGAAGGGCTGCCAGACCTGATCAGGATGAATTCCTCAGGGCTTTGTTAAGGGTGGCTCTCAGAAGACTGCTCCCCAGACAGCTCTTCAGTTGCTTGGATGAGCTACAGGAGTGTTTGGGCAATCTACAGGAAGACTCCAACGTAGCTTCCCTTTTCTATACTCTGGTTCAAGCTCAGACAAAATTGCAACTCTTGCCACCTGCACACACCCTGAGACAGTTGCAGATGATCTAAGACATGCTCCTCTCAGGAGGCTACCACCCCAATCTGATCTCCAGCCTTGACCAGTTCCACTTCTTCCTTGTTCTGCACACTCTCAGTGAAGTTCTCCGAAGACATGCCCAGTCCAACAAATATCCAGCAGCTCCTTTTCCTGCATTACTTTCTCCAAGCAGCCCAGTCTCCCCTTGCAGCCTAGATTTGTAAATATATATCTTTCTTCTATTCCTAAAGATTCAACTTCCAACAATTCCACAAAGTCATCTTTCTGTGAAGTTTCATCAACAATAAAGCCTGAATGGATGTTTTTGAGAATGAGGGTAAAAAAAAGGAAATTATAGAGAAAAGTGGAAATGAAGAGGGGGAGAACAGAAAGAGGTAGTGACAGAGAATATCAGAGAAAGAAAGAGACAAAGAGCATGAGTGAGACAATGAGAGAGGCAGAAAGATGAGAGAGAGAGAGAGAGAGAGAGACAGAGAGAGACAGAGAGACAGAGAGACAGAGAGACAGAAACAGAGACAGAGTGAGAAATACAGAATTAGTGCAAGAGAGAGTGAGAGTGAGATTTTTTAAAGTGTTTTCATATTTACTCAAGTAGGTGTTATGGTAAATGGGGAATAATGTTGTGCCTCTTTTATTTTGTCAAAGGTGAAAAGTGCTCATTGCTTGTTATGGATAGCAAAAAGGGTTCCTTGTAGTTTTACTGTATAAAGAAATCTTGATGTAGCAATAGTTTAATTTTATGAAAGTTGAAGTAGTGGTTGTCTAATTTTTTTTCTTTTTAACTGAAAATCTTTTCAGCAGGTATTAGTTGATGACATTTTTGTATTCACTGAGAAAAACACAGAAATAGTGATTTCTTTGTGTACCTCATAACTATTTCTTTGAGTTGTTTCTCTTTTCAGTTAGGTTTGTTAGCATCTTAACTAATCTGATATTCATGTCTGATTCAGCTTTTCCCCACCAGGATGAGAAAAAGCCAGTGCAGATGATATTTAAGGAAGCAACATTTAAAATGACCTACAGAGGGTCGCGGGGCTGGAGCGGGGCCGGAGCTGAGGCTGGAGGGGATGGTGGGGCGGGAGAAGGAGCTGACCATCCATTCGTCCCCGGGAGCTGCCAGCTGATGGAGGAGGATGTTAATGTCCCTAGTAGACGTGCTTTGATTACTGGTGCCACTGGCCTACTTGGCAGAGCTGTGTACAAAGAGTTTGAGCAGAACAACTGGCATGCAGTTGGCTGTGGATACAGTAGAACTCAACCTAGATTTGAACAAGTCAATCTTTTGGATACTCATGCAGTTCATGATATCATTCAGCATTTTCAGCCCCATGTCATAGTGCATTGTGCAGCAGAAAGACGGCCAGATGTTGTAGAGAATCAACCAGATGCTGCTGCTCAACTTAACGTGGATGCTTCAGGAAATTTAGCAAAGGAAGCAGCGGGAATTGGAGCATTTCTGATCTACATTAGCTCAGATTATGTATTTGATGGAACAAATCCACCTTATACTGAAGAGGACACTCCAAATCCACTAAATTTGTACGGTAAAACAAAACTGGAAGGAGAAAGAGCTGTCTTGGAAAACAATGTTGGTGCAGCCAGCAGTCCTGCGAATCCCTTTTTTGTATGGTGAAGTTGAAAAACTGGAAGAAAGTGCTGTCACTGTCATGTTTGATAAAGTTCAATTCAGCAACAAATCTGCTAATATGGACCATTGGCAGCAAAGGTTTCCCACAAACGTTAAGGATGTTGCCAGTGTTTGCCGGCAGCTGGCAGAGAAGAGGATGTTGGATCCTACAATCAAAGGCACTTTCCACTGGTCTGGCAATGAACAAATGACCAAATATGAAATGGCATGTGCCATTGCAGATGCCTTTAACCTTCCTAGTCACTTAAGACCTATCACTGACAGCCCAGTCTTAGGAGCTCCCCATCTGAGAAGTACTCAACTTGACTGCTACAAATTAGAGACTCTGGGCATTGGCCAGCGAACACCATTTTGAGTTGGGATCAAAGAATCACTTTGGCCTTTTCTCATAGACAAGAGATGGACACAAATGGTCTTTCATTAGTTTATATTTTTTTAGTACAAAAAGTACAGTATGTGGCACTTTTTAAAGAAAAAAAGGAAATAGTTTTGTATGAGTGTTCTTCAATTGTGACACTTAACAATCTTTCAGGTAAATGATATTGCTCTTGCACTAGTGAAACGGTTTCCTAAAGGAGTTAAGTGGCAAAAGAGCCCTGATTGAAATAATCTTCCCTTTTATCATTTTTGTTTCTTCTGGCTTAACTTCTTGTTGGAGAACTTATGATACTTGAAATATTTTATGGCCAGGATAAAGCAGGTCTGATGCAGACTTTCTTTTGGATGCAATGCATTGTCTATGCTGTTGACCTCTGCAACTGCTGAGTTTCTGCAGCTGACTTTAATCAGTTCCTCATCACCAAAAAAAAAAAAAAAGGAAAAAAATCATTTTTACAGTTATCATTCTAATGTGAGTTAAACTGATGTGAAAATCATTGGCGTTCATTATTTCATTACTTTGAGCTCAGATCAAATGTTTAAAAAAAAGTAAAACCTTATTTTTGCAACTTGAGTGCAGTTTTTATGCTTAAGATATATTTTCAGAATGTTATGTATCTTGAAACCTATAGCTCGATGCTTCCTACATTTGTAGCAAAATACAGTAAGCACCCATATGAATGGGTTCCTTTGTGTGTTTTTGTAACTGTCTTTTTTCACTCCATGTCTCTAAATGATGTTTTAAATCTGTGGCTGTACTTTAAACATTGTTTTAGTCTGATAATGAACCTTGTAAGCTTTTTGACTAGTCATGAACAACAATAAATCTATATTGCTGGCAAAAAAAAAATGACCTACAGAAAGGAATTGTCTACCAAAATCCTGGAGCTCCCCTATTTGAGTGAGGAACCAAGCATGATCATCATGCTTCCAGATGAAAACATTGATCTAAAAAAAGGTAAACTAATGATCCCCCACAAACAAATTTCAAAACCATTATTATTATCATCATCATCATCATCATCATCATCATTATTATATTATAGCATCTTTGAGGCTCATCTGTTTCATTTGAAAATTTTTATAGAGAAGTAGTTTCACATAGTAGATGGAGAAAGGTTTGACTAGGAATCAGAAAACCTGAATTCTAATTTAATCTTTTTTCAGTGAAGACATTTTATATCTTTAAACTTTGGTTACTCATTTGGATTCAAAGAATCTGTGCTTAAATTCTGGTTTTAACAATTTCTAGTGTGACCATGGTCTCTAGGCTTTCATTTCCTCACTTTTGAAATGAAGAAGGTAGACTAGATATTCTAAATCATAATTTTATGACCATCAGAATCAACCAAATTAAGAAAACACAGTCATTGCCACTGGAAGAGAGAATGCATAATACTGATAGTCTATTAACGTATTTGGGGAATAAGAGTTTAGGCATGTAAAAGTCAACAGAAAATTTACTGAGTTTTATGGGATTTCTTTGAAAAAAAATACATGATCAAAATGCTGATCCTGGAATTAGCTGCTCTTTATTTTAATCTTCATGATAATATTCAACTTTGCTTTCTTCTGTCTATAATAAGGGATCAATCAATAACAAGAAAGTGTTAAGTACCTACCTCATGCCAGATGCAATGATTGATATGAGATACAAAGAACTAAAAGAAATTGCTACTAACATTTCTAGAGTCTTTAAAAGTTTGCAAAGTACTTTGATCCTCAAAACAATCCTGTAAGGTAAATGATGGTTCTATTCCCATTTTGCAGATGAGGAAACTGAGACTGAGAAATGTTAGATGACTTTAAAGAACCACAGACTGAAGAAGTCTGAGGAAGGTTTAAACTTAGGTCATCAAGACCAGAATTGTAAGCACTATGGCACCTTGCTTCTAATCAGCAAGTAAAGCATCATATTAGGGATTATTTGCCAGAGATCTATTTACCAAGAACTTAACTTTAGATAGAAAGATAAATATATAAATTAAAAATAAGAATTTATTAAATGGCTTAATATGCCCTTGTGCCAAGCATTGAGTTAAACACTTTACAAATATTATTTTATTTAATTTGGACAATAATCCTGGGAAGTACATTTTATTATTAGCCTTATTTTATTCAGACATTTTCAGTCATGCCCAACTGTTTATGACCCTATTTGAGGTTGTCTTGGCAAAGATAGCAGAGGGATTGCCATTGCCTTCTTCAGTTCATTTTATAAATGAGGAAATGAGGCAACCAGGATTAAGTGACTTACCCAGGATAAATGTCTGAAGACAGATTTGAACTCAAGAAGATGAGTTTATTTCTTTTTAAGGAAAGAAGCATAGTCAAGCAAAACAAAGCCTCACATCAATTACATCCAAATATTATATATTTGTAAAAATCATAGAAAGAGATAGCTATTTATCTATCATCTCTCTACTTAGGTGAACAGTATATTCTTCATCAGTAAGCCTCCGAAGTCATGACATTTCTACTTTGATCAGAATTCTAAATTATTTCAGAATGGATAGATATATAATACTGTAATTATACTATAATGTGTTTCCTAGTTCTATTTATTTCACTCTTATTCATTCATGTATTTCCAAGTTTTTCTGAAACTATAATTCTTACAATTTTATAGCACCGTTAGATATCATTACATTCATAATTTGTTCAGCCATTCCCCAATAGGTAGCTATTCCCTTAGGTCCCAGTTCCCACTGGGTAAAGAATTTCTATTAATACATTTGTACATAGGGATTTTCCTGTATTTCTTTGATCACATTTGCACATTTAAATACTTTTTGGGACATAGTTCTAAATTACTTCCCAGAATGGCATACCAATTCCTAGATCCATCAACAGTGCTTCAATGCACCTGTTTCCCTGCAGCAATTCTATCATGTCTTTTTCTCTTCTGTTGTTTTTGTCCGTCTGATAGATGTGATGAAATCTCAAAATTCTTTTAATTTGCCTTTGCTAATTATTAGTGATTTTAGACTTTCTTTTTTATTGGAAATAGTTTTAATATCTTTTCTTGAGAACTGTCTGTTCATTTCATTTGGCTATTTATTATTTGGGAATGGTCTCAATTCTTATCTATTTGAATTAGTCCTTTATATATCATAGGAATGAATTTTTTCCCAAAACTTGCTGCAAAAAATTTTTCTCAAGTGAATGATTTCCTTTTGATTTTAGCTGCATGGGAGTTGCACAAAATTTTTATAATTTTATGCAAAGTTATCTATTTAATCTTTGGCATCTTTCTCTATCCATTGTTTAATCAAGAATACATCTCTTATCTATAGACATTATGGGTAATTTCTTTCTTGTTCCTTTAATTTGCTTATGATGTGATCTTTTATATCTAAATCATATATCTTTTGGGAGCTTATCTTTGTATATGGTATAAGGTGTTGGTTTAAAGCCAATTTATACAAGGTCATTGTCTAATTTTCCTCACAATTTTTTTTTCAAATTGTGGAAGCATTTTTAAATTTATCAAACATAAGGTTATTGCATATTTTTCAAATTGCATGTTGTAAACTTTTTGAATAAATATAAGCTTAATATTTTGTACTGATCAGTTACTATACTTTTTAACCCAAACCCAATCTGCCTGACCTTCACACCATCAGACAGGCAGATGTGGACAAACAAGCTCAGAGACATTCTCTCCCCTCTTCTCCTTTTCTCACTCTTTATTCACCCCCCCTTTCCTTTTCTAGTTCTCTAACTCTTTCATACTATAGCTTTCTCATGCTTTCTCTTCAACTCTCTCTCTCTCTCTCTCTCTCTCTCTCTTTCATGTTCTCCTTGTCTTTTGATTGCTCTTTTTCCTCTCTATCTCTCTATTCCTTTGTCTGTCTTCATTTCTTATTTTTCTCTCTCTCAAGCTCATTTTGCATGTGCCTCTGTGTCTCTATCTATTTGTCTGTCTGTCTCTGGCCATTTTCTTTTCTTTCATATTTTTAGAAGAAAAAGTTTGCAAATATACTTCTCACCTCCAAAGAGAGATCAGTAAATTTTAACAAAATCATCAAAATCAATTTCATAGAGCAATTGGCAAATAAAAGATCATTTGATCCTCACAAACCACTCTGTGAGATAAATATTTTACAAGTATCATTAATTTCATTCAAAGATGAGTAAACTGAGATACACTGAAGTTAAATTTCTCATCCATATTAAATTATTTATCTATCTTTCTTTAAGTCCCAACTAAAATCCCATCTACTACAGAAATTATTTTCCAATATGTCTTAATTATAATGCTTTTCCTCTCTTACTCTTTGGCATACAGTTTAATTATCTTATTGTCTCCTCTAGTAGATTGTGAACTCCTTTTGGTCAAAAACTGCCCTTTTCAGGGTAAAAACATCACTTGTACAAGAATATTTATAGAAGCTCTATTTTTGGTGGCAAAGAATCAGAAATTTTATGAATGTCCATCAATTGGGGAATGGCTGAATAAATTATGGTATATGTATGTTATGAAACACTATTGTTCTATTAGAAACCAACAAAGATGGGAATTTAGAGAAGCCTGGAAGGATTTGCATGAACTGGTGCTAAGCGAGATGAGCAGAATCAAGAAGAACACTGTATACCCTAACAGCAACATGGGGGTGATGATCAATCTAAATAGACTTGCTCATTTCCTCAGTGTAACAGTCAAGGCCAATTTTAGGATATCAGCAATGGAGAATATCATCTGTATTGAAAGAAAGAATTGTGGGGTTTAAACAAACAGTAAAGACTAAAGACACTTTAATTTAAAAAAAAGTTATTATAATTTTGCTGTTTCTTATATTTTGTTTTTTCTTTATGGATATGATTTCTCTCCCAGCACATTCAATTTTGATCAATGTATAGCATGGAAACAATGTAAAGACTATCAGACTGCCTTCTGTGGGGGGAGGGAAGTGAGATTAGGGGGAAATTTGTAAAATTAAAAAAATAAAAAATAAATAAAAAAATATTTTCCTTCTTTTTGTATTCTCGGTGCTTTAGCATAGTATCTAGCACATAGTAGGTATATAATAAATGTTAATTGACCAACTATTTGACCATGATCACAATTAGTGACTGCTCTATTAAGGGTTTGAATCATACCAGCCCCTGATCCATTATGCCTATAAATGCTATCTAGAATGAAGCTGTTACAATTTGGTTCCCCAAAATCACATTACAAGTATTATATGACTCCAGAAAAGCTCATCTAAAAATAATCCAGGACTGTGATGGATAGTGAACTCAATAGCATGACACCCTACCCACAGCATTCTTAGATTTCTTCAAGAGTGTCAAAGTGTCCAATGAGGAGAGTAGTTTACTCCCTGTTTTCTTACATCAACACTTTGAAATAAGGTCACGTTTTGGAAACACATTCAGATTTTTGTGACACATTTTAGAGGGGAAATTGGAGTATCCAGGCAAAAGATATTATGAATTGTGGAGTCTAGAGAAGACATAAGATCTAATCATAAGTATTTATCTAGCATTTAAAAGAAGAGGGACTAAAGTGTTTCAACCTGACCCCTGAATGGAATTAGGAACAAGGAGAAAGTATACAGAGAGGCAGATTTTAATTTAAGGATATGTAAAAGATATGTAAAATTACTTGGGAGGTGCCCAAGTCTGACATTGGAGAGTTTGCCTTTTGGGAAGGGATTGAGGGTCTCAGATTCCAGCCTGGTCTCACATTATTTCAGTAACTGTGTAACCTAGCTTGTATTACCAATGAGAACATGGCCAAGGTCAGACTGGAGGTCAAGAAAGAGTGTTTTAACAGAATGATAGAGGAAGAATGAAGAGTTACAAAATTTTGTCTCCAATTAATTTCAATATTCCCTATGCCCATGGTTTTCTGTATCAAAGTGACTTGCCCAGGGTAAAAAAAAAATAAGTAGCAGAGCCATGATTTAAACCTCTACCTTCAAACACCTTATTCAGCTCTCTTCCTATTATAACACACTGCTTAAAATCACAGTATTCAGTGAAAAAGTAGAAAAAACACTAACATTCTGTTCCACTAATTGAATTTTATTATCAATCAAGCAAAAGATTATGAATGCATCCAATATACTCAAACCTGTCCTAGGTAATGGAGGAAATGTAAAAGAAAGCAAAATTGCTGGTTCTGCCTTGCATGCTACATTAAGCACATTACTTTGGATAATATATATGATTATTCTACTTTAGTAGAAAACACAAAGAGGCAGCAAAAGCAAATGGACTATGAACAAAGTAATTGCATATCTTCACAGAGAAGAAAAATTGCCACAGAAGAGAATACTGTTAGTTTTGTTGTGTTGGATAAAGAAGAGGAAGGGCTGATCAAGGATGAAGGTTGGCAGAACTTTTCCACAAAGGGCCACTCAGAATATTGCTGTCTCATCTTCCTCAGCATCTTCTTCATCAACTTCCACATAAGGCTTGTGCAGGAGCAAGCCTAGTTTGGCCTGCTTCAGCTGACAATGCAGTAAAGTCAGCCTTGCCTTTTTCAAAAGCATCCAGTATTCAACAACTCTGAAGAAGAGATCGCATGTCAAAATGCTCCTCTATTTTAAATCTGGTGAGAAACACACCCATTTCTGTTCTCTTCATCATATGTAGTCCTTTCCAGGCTACAAATTTCCCGCTAAGTCAATTCTTCTACCTAGAAGAAAAGGGTTGAAAATCATAAGGTGCTAACTGTCTCCAGAGCTGACTCCTTCCCCAGGTCAGTCTTTCCCAGGGTCAGTGATACCCGGAAGACTCAGTTATCCCAGCCCTGTGAAGATTATGATTAAAAGATAACAGGTATAGCACACAAAGGAAGCTTGAAAGCCCATTGTTGAAACTCCTCTCACTGTTTAAATTCCTCTCACTTTGTAGATGAGGAAACTGGAGCAAAGAGAAGTTGGTTGCTCAAGGCCATACAAGTAGTATCTTGGATTTAAACTCATGTCCAATTTAGTCAAATTTAGCACTCTTTCTATGTTGCCTTGTCTCCAGATTGAGGGGCAGAACACTCTACTTTGTATTTCAAAAATATGAATTGTGCTATATGAAATGAAAAAGCCAATTTCAGAAAAACCTGGAAGTCTCATGAATAGTTGCACAAAGAAGTCAACAGAACCAGACGAATTTATATAATAACATTTAAAATAAATTAACATTGAAAGGTTAAGAACTGCAAGGGCCAGATGACTTATGATGAAGTATCCTCCAAGAGAGGTGATAGAATTACATATACATAGAGAGATGTGTAGATACAGACATTTGGGCATGGCAAATGCAGGAACTTGTTTTGTTTAACCTTGCTGTTGTTACAAGGGCCTTGTGTAAAGGAAATAAGGGGGAGAGAAAAAAAACTTTGTTAACTGAAAATTTAAAATAAAAACATTTGAAAATACCAAATTTGAAAATATTGACATAGATTAGTTGCTTATCTTGACAATGGAAGAAAATAAATTGAGAGAATTAATATTATTTAGTACCATAATACCATGTTTACTAGAAGGGAGTTAAATCATGGGATAGTGAAAAAAAAACCTGGTTAGACTGAGACTATATGTATTGTGATTTTAAATGAGGTTCGGATTCGTTCCTGCAAATGACACTCTCGCTGAAACTCATAAAAAATGAAAGTATTTTAATTATACAACACAAAGAGTAGATTGATTACAATAACATCCAATACAGCAACTAATACATTAAAGACAATGGGTTAGTAATACTATAATCAAAGTAGAAGAAAAAGGTAAAGATAACATCACCAATTCGGGGGAGCACCAACTCTGAACAGTCCGTGGCTGGGGGGACCCCAAGTTCTTGTCCAGCCTTTCTGTTAAGTCCCGGTTTGGGAAAGAAAGGAATAAAGAAGGAAAGAGAGAAAGAGAGGGAGGGAGGGAGAGAGAGAAAGAAAGAAAGAGAGAAAGAAAAGTCCCAGGCAGAATCAATTGTCCATGGGTGAGATTCCCGCCAATGCTTGGAGCCTCAGAGTATTTATCAGTGGAGAACAGAGAAGGTTAGATGTTAATTTAGTTGGGAGGGAGTTCCTTTAACAGTAATATGGGAAAAGCCTACAAGTCTAGCAGTTTGAAAACTTCAAGGAAATGCCATAGGGGGCCGGAAGATTTTACTTTGAATAAGGTCAATACTGTGAGAATAGCCAGTTCTCCCCAGTACTACCTGTGTATTCCAAGGAGTGGCTGGCTCCTGGAGTCTTTGGAATGCGGCCAAATCACCTATGGAATCACCTATGGGGGGGGAGGTAAATTCATGAGGAAGGCACATCCTCATATGGGCTCTAGAGAACTTACTTATAAGAAAACTTCATTTTCTTATTCACTATAGTAAAATGGATTCTTATTCTTATTTGAGATATGGACCCCATTGATAGACAAATGGAATGGCCATGGACCCCTTCTCAAAATTGCATTCTTAAGTGAATAAAATAAAATACAGAGAATTAAAAGATTCAATTTTAATTAAATTTAATTCAAAAGAAAATTAAACTTTTGTAATTGATTTTGAATGAAAATTTAAGTAAAAATTCAATTTTATTGAAATATGTATCTAAAGAGATATATCTCTGTAGAAAACTAAGTGAAGGGGCTGCTAGGTGGCACAGTGGATAGAGTGCCAGCCCTGGAGTTAGGAGTACCTGACTTTTAATCCAACCTCAGACACTTAATAATTACCTAGCTGTGTGGCCTTGGGCAAGCCACTTGACCCCATTGCCTTGTAAAAACAAAAACAAAAACTAAGTGGAGCAGTAGAAAAAGTATTGGGCTCAGAAATCTAGACTTAGATATTTCCTGGTTGTGTGATCTGAGCAAACTACTTTACCAGGAGCAAGGAACTGGTTCAGTGGACAGAGAGCTAGGGAGGAAGAATAAAAATATGCCTTGTAATTGAAAAAATACTTTTAAACTAAACATCCAGTACTAGGGGTAGCTAGATGGTACAGTGTATAGAGCACCAGCCCTGGTGTCAGGAGTACCTGAGTTCAAATCCAGTCTTAGACACTTAATAATTACCTAGCTGTGTGGCCTTGGGCAAGCCACTTAACCCACATTGCCTTGCAAAAACCTAAGAAAAAAGCCAGTACCAAAGAGGTAGCTTAGTTGGTGTAGTGGATAGAGCACAAAGGCTCTGGAGTCCTCCTGACTTCAAATCTGATCTCACACTTCTTAGCTGTGTGACCTTGGCAAATTATTTAACCCCTTGTCTTACACACACACACACACACACACACACACACACACACACACACACACAGAAAACAAAAAGCTAGTACTAAAAATATTCTTCACAAATCTAGATGCAGCAAAATAATTTACTAACAGATGGTATCAAGTCAAAAGATTCAGACTCACAGGCAGATTTCATGACATCTTGAGTGAACAAGGAAATAACAACCAAATAAAAAAATAATAATTAACTAGGTAAAAAAAATATTAAGATAGTATAGCAAAATTTCTGGGATTCAGCTTACAGTGTCCTCAGAGAAATGTTTATATCTTTGAAAAGCATACATCAAGATTTGTTTTATTAGAATGATAGATTCTATGCACAATTTTAAAATGGCAAAATAATCCCAAAATAAAGAGAAAAGAGGTAAAATGGAACCTTTAAAAAACACTGAATGGTATTAAAGGTATAGACTTTCTGATGAATTAACACTTTAACCTCTTTTTCAAATAGTATTTAATCATCTACTCCACCTAAATAACTTTGCTTACTACATGTTTTGTATGGTCAAACTATAAAATGTGCTCCCATCTCCTTCGAATAATAACTTGACTTTGGCAGTTCTTATACATTTTTCAGCATTAATTTTCATCTGGACAACATGCTTATATAAAAATTTTTCTCTTACATGAACATTGAATTTAATGATTGTTTAAGAAGGAATAATGCTGTAGTTAGCTTCTGCACACTGAGAAATGTAGGGTGTTTGTCTTCCACAGATTGTAAAGGGATATTGCTAGTTTATATTATAAAGACTAGGGTCTACCTGGGATTATTGGTGCTTCCCTGTAGGTATGTGAGTGTAAGATAAAAGAAATGATACTGAGCAATCACTGAACTGAATAACCTCTCCTCACCTAACAACATTAAGCCTCCTTACCCAAGGGGAGGTCAAAAACTAACTTCAGCTAGTTAGGGGTTGACTCAGGTGCTTGCTTAAGGAGTTTCAGACATATTACTGTTCACTCCCCTGTACTCATTAGTATAATGATCAGGATGGGGAAACTATATAAGGGGAATGTATTGATTAGATTGTGATCCTGACCAATAATTGGCACTAAAGGGAGGAACAAGCCTTTCAAACTACATACTACAAATTGTCATAATTTGGGAGCTTTTCTCACTAGGAGAGAGGCCCTCTTCTATACAGAAGTTTACTAATGAAAGCTATTTTTAAGTACTCTGGACTAAATATTTATAATTATGAACCATTTATTATTTACATCCACTCAAATACAGCATGCTTACCATAGATTTCATAAAGCATTTGCAAAAGTAGTTCAAGATGGAAAATACTTATAACCTCAACTCAGCTTTGGCACAAATGAGTTTGGATGATCTCTTTACCAAGGGTTAGGCTGACCTATCTGGAATGTCAGGAAACAGATCTCTTTATCGCTAAGATTGTCCATGAATCCTTGGTGGGAATGAATGAAGAGGGTATTGAGGCAGCAACTGCTACTGAAGGCAATTCAACATTTTCCATGTTGATGCCAGAAGAAAAGTTTGTTGCTGATCATCCATTCCTAGCTGTCATTCGTGACCATCTCACAGGAATGATTTTATTCTTTGGCAGATATGCTTCTCCATAAAATCTCTGGAAATATAAATTGCATATAAAAAACACCAAGTTTTTACATTTGAATGTTAAAAATTCGATAAAGCTTCTTTGCTAAATCAAATTTTCCCAATAGAATTACTGTTCAGCACTACATTTTAAATTTATTTGCTGATTTAAGTCATAAAATTTTATGTGTATCTATTTGATATTTATATTTATCCCAAATCTGTAAATGTTTTGTTGAAATCAACCAGTGATTTGCTTATTGATTAGGATGAACTCCCATCTATTAGCACTAAAGAATTATTTATCCCAGATTGGGTGGTGTAGATTTAAATTCAATAAATGTCTAATATATATATTAGACATTTATTATTTGGGTTTCAAAGACAAAAAAAATACTACTCAACCCTAAGTTAAGGACCTTGGATAGGGGAAGGGAGGACTTTTTCAAACATGAGACCAGTCAGGAGAATGTCAAGTAGAGTGTGAAGGTAGAAAGAAATACTATACTAAAGAGGTGCACTCTTTGTTATTATCCTCTATTTACAAATGGCATCTGATAAATTCCTACAGGATTTTGTCCTGGTCCTTTTTCTGATTGTAGCCTCCTGGACCAATAATTTTTAAATTATCTCTCCTGAATCTATTTTTTAGGTTAGTCATGAGGAATTCTACAATTTCTTCTATTTTTCAGTTCTTTGGTTTTGTTTTATGGAGTCTTGGTGTCTCATAGAGTCATTAGTTTCCATTTGTTTAATTGTAATTTTTAGGATTTTATTTTCTTCAGATGGTTTTTGTGTTTCCTTTTCCAGGTGGTCAATTTTACTTTTTTGATGAGTTTTATTCCTTTTTCAACTGTTCATTTTTCCTTTTTGATGAATTTCATTCCTTTTCCAAGTTGGTCATTTTTACTTTTAAAAGAATTTATTTCTCCTCCCCCCCCCCCCATTTGGTCAATTGTATTTTTAAAGGTATTGTTTTCTTCAGTCATTTTTTTCATAATTCTCCTACAAGATTCTCATTTCTTTCTCACCACAAAACTGATTTCTCTAATGGGATTGCATTCTTATCCAGCAGGCTGACTGCTGAGGAGAGAAAACAAATGAATTTATTTTGCTAAAAGTCAAAATGAGGGAAATTTGGGCATGTGATCTACACACTCAACAAATATTTACCTAGCGCTTATCATGTCCCTATTTCTGTGTTTGTCTTTTAAAAAAACCCCTATGTTAACAGGATTACAGTATTTCAAATTAGAAGACTCCTTAGAGTTCAACCAGTTCAAAGCCTCATTTTAAATAAAAGCAAATTGAATGCTTGGAGAGAGAAAAGCAGGAAGAGGGGAAGATAGCTTGAAGGGAATTGTAAAATAAGTAATCTTAATTGTGAATGTGAATAGAATGAAGCTTCTTATAAAATGGAAGCAGATGGCAGAGTGTATTAAAAACCAGAAGCCAACAATCTGTTGTTTACAAGAAACACATTTGAAGCAAAGAAATACATACAGGGTACAGATAAAATACTGGAACAGAATATATTTCACTTCAGTAGGAGTTAAAAAAAAACAAGGGTGCAAAGCTTATCTCAGACAAAGCAAAGCAAAAAAATATCAAATTTAAAGGGATAAGGAAGACACTGTGAGATTTAGGGAAACTAATAGACACATTTGTGAAGTTTTGTGAAATACTCCTTATAATGTCCATCAATTGGAGAATAGTTGAACAAGCTATGGTATATGAATGTTATGGAGTAGAACTGAAGTGTGTGTGTGCATGAATGACAGAAGAGAAAGAGGAAGATGAAAGTTCCAGTAAGGAAAAAATGAAAATGCACAATAAATAAGGAAGGGAAGGGAATTTTTTGAATGTATTTTGCTCAATTATATACACTACTAAAACTAATAACAAGTGATATGATAAAATGGATGTATATATGCAATTCATTTACTTATAGAGAATAAAAAATAGAGAATTTAAATAACCTAATATCAGCAAAAGATGTTTTAAAATTTCACAATGAAAACTTGTCATGTTGAACTTATGAGTAAATTTGATCATTCAAAAAATTGATTTAAACACTATATAGTATCCAAAAATATGAAAATAAGGGATCTGATCAAATTCCTTCTACAAAAGGGATGTCTTTATCCCTAAAGTAGAGAAAGATAAAGACTGGGAAAAATACTATAGACTAAAATCCTTAATGAAGATTGTGAGAAACATAGGGTGTTGTTGGTTTTCACAGGGTGGAGACTCCCTTTGAAATCCATTACAAAGGGGTAATGGTCCCAGCCAATCCCCAAACTGGGAGAGTTCTCCTAATCCCATTCCCAAAATGGCAAACCCAAGATTAGAAGAATCTAGTCCTTAACTGGTCAAGAATGACCTAGAGATCTTAACCTAATGCAACTGATTTTTCATAATTAGGTAACTGAATATTATATCCCACACACCCCCTGTGACAATTGGGGTTCATCAACATAACATGCATTGTATGATGCAGGGAGGAATCATATTAGGGACATATCATTGGATGGGAAGATCACTTAGACTGTAACTCAAATTCTGAGAGCCTATGAAAATTCAGGGAGGAGGGGAAAGAGTTTCTAAAGATGATATAATACCTGATATGATTACCCCACCTTGTGCCTCATGCTAGGTGAGGTACCAGTATCCTGCAGGATTCATAAATAAAGTGTTCGGTTTTTCTCCCACTCCAGCAGATTTCTTTCATTTATAGATAACAAAGATTATTAAAATATTTTAAAAGTGGCTGTCACAATAGATGAAAAAATTTGGGGGGGGCAACATTAGATTGTTTTTAAACCAGGGACAAAAAGGGTAGTTCAATATTGATTGAATTGTATCGCATTATTTTAGTAATACAAAGAATAAAAGTCAACTAGTAATATTAATACATGCAGGAAAGGCTTTTGATCTAATACAACTACCACTTTAATTAAAAAAATCTAAAAAAAACATAGAAAAATATGCACCTACCTTCAACATGGTGAATTGTGTCAGTGTGTCAATCAATAAACATTCATTAGAAGAATTAATGCCTGCTTCAGCCACCTTCATGGCAAATGCAACAGTGGAGTACCTAAAGCTTGGTTAGACAGGGAAAATGTCAGGGTCATCCACTGCATTCCTAATCAGTTCCACTTATCTCAGATTTTGTCCTGTCACTGAACTTCCAGGACTCAAGATAAGAATAAAGTTGGTGACTTAATGCAACTGCCTCACTCAAATGAACTGTACTCACAAGTTGTCACCTATGATGTCATTTG
Organism: Macrotis lagotis; assembly: GCF_037893015.1. Classification (NCBI taxonomy): domain Eukaryota; kingdom Metazoa; phylum Chordata; class Mammalia; order Peramelemorphia; family Peramelidae; genus Macrotis; species Macrotis lagotis. Next base: position 385,670,964 of record NC_133666.1, read on the forward strand.
TCCTCTTGGAAAATGAAGGATGAACAACAATTACAATTAATCACTGTACTAAGTGATAGGATACAAAGAAAGGTACAAAGACAGTTTTGACCCTGATGGAGCTCACCCTCTTATGGGGGAGAGAAAATGTAACCATGCTATATACAGGAAAAATTGAAAATAATTAACAAAGAGAGGGTGATAGAATTAATGAGGATCAGTCAAGGATTCCTATATAAGGTAACATTTTAGCTTTGACTTGAAGAAAGTTGGGAGGGCCAGGGAAACAAGGAGTTAGAGAGGATGATTGAGAGCACTTCTGAAAAACTAGATATTGAGAGATAGAGGACTGTCAAGGAGACCATAGTAACTGGATCCCTGAATATGGAGGGAAGCATAAGGTGTAAAAAAACTGGAAAGGTGACTGAGGGCAGGTGTTCAATGCCAAACAGGATTTTATCTTTGATCCTAGGGGAAATAAGGAAAGGAAAAAAGAGTTTGGCAGGTGGGTGGGGGGGGATAAAATCTGTGCCTTAGAAAAAACTCTTTGCTGGCATGGCAAGAATACTAACCACAAAGCTTTTGTAATAGTTGAGAGAAGAGAACTGGACATATGAGACAGGCCATGGCAACAGATTAGATATTAAGGTTGGGGAAAAGGGAGAAATTGAGAGTGACAACTAATTTGTGAAACTGGGTGTCTACTAAGATAGTGATATCTACAGCAATAATAGGCAAATCAGGATGGGGGAAGGTTTGTAAGGAAAAATAATGAGTTTAGTATAGTATCTATCTGATTAATATCTTTCTAAATACAAGAGCCAGTATTAAATGTCATTGAAAAATAAATGAGGTAACTTCAATAAGAAAAAGTGTAAAGATTGTCCATTGGGACAACTATTATTTGTTATTATATTAGATATGTCATCTATAGTTACAAAACAAGGAAAAAATGAGGGAAAAACATAAGCAAGGAGAAAACATCAGACAAAAGAATAAAATTATTTTTATTTAAATTTATTTAAATTTTGTGGATAATACATGGTATATGTTGATTATTAAAACTGAAAAATTGAAAATTAATTGAATTTATGGCATCAATAAAATTGGAGGAATTAAAACCCATATAAATTATATCTCTTTTTCTGAATACTAACAATAAATGAATAAGGAAAACATGGAAAAAGTCAATTCAAAATTGACACAGAATTTATAAAATATCTGGCATTCTACTCATGACATATGTGAGAATTAATATGGCTACAATTATAAGCCATTCTTTATAGAAATTTCTACTCACTATTTAATTAAGCAAAACACTTATTTTTTAAGTGACTAGATCATATGCACTTGAAGGATAGGGACTACTTTATTTTTACTTTTGTATCTCCAGCACTTAGTATAATGTTTGTCACAAAGAGCTTAAAGAATACTTGTGAGTTCATTGTTTCAATGATACATATAATACATATATATACATGTGCATATATACACATGTGTGTATATGTATGCATGTATAGGCTATCACCAATTCTTGACATATAACTTAAAAGATGTTTTATTACACAAAATGATGTCTTCCACACACATACAGAAAAATAATGGAAATTTTTGGAGCTAATAGATATAAAATAAAGAAATAAAATGTGACTCTTCCCAGAGAAAGAATATTCATCTGTTCCATGTAAGACCCAGAAGGTCAGAGATGATGAGAAAGCACCTGTGTTAGGGATTAGTCAAGACTGAATCATTTAATAAGAGCAGCCTAAAAAAACCCAAATAAATGCATTGTTCTGCACCCCACTATTCAAAGAGTCACTCTACCTTCTAACTTTTACCAAACTCACCTTAGGAAGCACACAGTTGATTTCTCTATCCAGGGTGATTTCCACCTCCAGGTGCAAGCATTCTTGGACCCTTGTCTTCTTGTCAAGCCTTCCAGACTATAGAACTTTTAGCAGTTGGGCTGACTTAGTCTGAGAAATGTTCTCCTTTCCTCAAGTGTTTTTTCCATCTTGAACCTGAATAGGTAAGAGTATCCCTCCTGGGTCTACATCAATAACTAAAGGAAGAGTATGCGTTTGCACTTATGTGTGTGTTTGCGTGTGTGTGTGTGTGTGTGTGTGTGTGTGTGTGTGTATACTTCACCTTTTGGACCACTCTTCACTAATGGAACCCTTTAGCTTGGCAGGTGCAAAGGAGAGAAGACCACTCAGTTCAGGAAACAGCAGAATTCCATTTCTGAGTCTTCTTCAACAATTCAGGAAAGATTTCTATGTTGTTTCTTGTCTTTCCTTATCAAAGAAGACCAAAATGACATCACTATATTTGAGACAAATTACAGTGTGTCCGATCAGATTGGACTTACAGTGTGGCTGATCAGATCAATAGGAGCTCAGAATACTCTACCACCAGTCAGGCACAAATAGTGCATATGAACACCTGGAGTGGGTACTCTAAACTTATGAATGTCACATTTCCTTTGAATTCCTTTAGTTCTGTCCTTCTCATAGAGCACAGCAACCTCACCAAAGAGGGCACACCATGTTGGATGGTCCTGTGCCAATGTCATCCAAGATGTACTGTCAATTCTAAAGTTCTTCAATGAGAGCTTTGGGGTGACTTGGTATCACTTCTTCTGTCCCCTTTGTGATTGCTTGCCCTGTGTGAGTTCTCCATAAAATAGTTTTTTTGGCAAGTGTATGTCTGGCATTCTAACAATATAGCCAGTCCATCATAGTTGCACTCTCTGTAGTAATGTTGGAAGCTAGGAAGTTTAGCTCAAGATAGGACCTCAGTATCTAATATCTTCTACCAGATGATCTTCAGAATCTTCCTAAAACAATGTAAATAGATGCAATTCTGTTTCCTGACATGGCACTGATAGACTGTCCAGGTTTCACAGGTATATAGCAATGAAGTCAACACAACAGCTCAATGGACTTTCAGTTTGACAGTCAGGCTAATATCTCTTCTCTCCCCTACTTTCTTTCAGAGCCTCCCAAATACTGAGCTAGCTTTGGCAATGCTAGTGTCAACCTCATTGTCAAAGTGTACCTCCTTGGAAAGGACACTGCCAAGGTAAATGAACTTGTACACAGTACTTTTGTTGTAATTGATGGTTCCACATATGGATGGCATTGTACTGGCTGATGAAGGACCTGTGTTTTCTTGCTGTTAATTGTTAGACCAAAATTAGCACAGATATCAATGATCAGGAAAAAAATCTTTCCCATTAATTTGAAAGGAGAGTACTCTACTTGTCTAAACTAATACTAGTTTTCACTTTTCAATGAATTGTTAAAAGTTAAATAAGATTATGTATGTAAATTAATTATGAGGTCAAATTTTGAAAAATCAACCTCTCCAAAGAAAGGGTTAACGTATTTGAAAGCTTATTTTTCCATGGATGAAGGAGACAGAGAATACTAGTTAAACATACAAACAAAAACAACAAAAAGAAAATGTTTGAAAGTATATTGATGCCAGTGAGAGATGATAGTTTTTTTCCCCCCTCTGGCAAAATGCAGGTCATCACATTTTTTTAACCTGAGAGTTATGATATCAAACTCAATGGCAAGAGCAGAAGAAGATTCTTGCACTACTTTAAATCTATTCCTTCATAGATAGGCATGAGGCCTCATAGATTAATAGAATTAACCTCAGAGAACCTAGGTTCACTCATAGTTTTGCTCCTTGCTATTATGTTTCCATGAATCAATCAGAAATCATTTATTAGGCATTAGTTTGTGCTAGGGACTATGCTCAGTACAAGAATACAGAGGAGAATCTAGAAAAAACTAAATGGTTTCTATTCTTGAATACACATTTGTTTAACAGGTAGACAATTGATAAAGAAACAAGGTCAGTTATAGCTCAATTAATCCATTTTCTTATTTTAAAAATGAGATTTTGGACCAGATGATTCCTAAAAACCTTTCTAACTTAAAATGCTGTGATTCTGTAAACATATATATTTTTTAACTACAAGTAAAGGAATCACATACTCAGTTTCCTCTCATGTGGACTGTCAGTAATAGAAATTAATTTGTGTTCTCTTATCACTAGTGAACCTCTTAGATTGCAGTCCAATTAAATAAATCAGTTTTCTGATGGGACTGGAAGGGAAAAAACAATGCAACTTCTCCAACTTGTACAAAAATAATAATTATAATTGTTTTGTCAATTCATCTATCTCAACAATTCCAGTTGGTGAGATTCTATCTTCTCTCCATCTTTTTATTTCAAGTTGAAAAGCAACTCAGTAGGGAAAAGTTGGCAGAATGGATCGATCATAAAAATATCAAAACTATTGATGTTCATGTATATATGCCCAAATTCAAGCTGGAAAATACCTATAAGTTCAACTCAGATTTAGCATAAATAGCTTTGGATGATCTCTTTATCAGGGGCAAGGCTGATCTGCCTGGAATGTCATGAAAAAAGAATTCTCTTTATTTCCAAGATTGTCCATAAGTCTTTTGTGAAACTGAATGAAAAGGGCCCTGAGGCAGCACTTCAACATTTGTCATGTATATATCAGAAGAAGGGTTTTTTGTTGATCAACCATTTCTTGTTCCTCATTTGTCATAATCTCACAAGTTATTCTTGACAGATTTTCTTCTCCATAAAAAATCCTAGAAATGCAAATTGCATTAAGAACACCAAATTTTTATATATGAATTTTAAAAACATGGCTTATTTACTATATCAAACAGATTACCATTCAAAAACACATTTTGAGTTCATTTGCTGATTAAAGTCATAAGATTTCACACATATCTATTTCTGTATTTTCATTTGTCCCCAAACTGTGAATGTTTTGTTGAAATCAATCTGGTGGTTAGATTATTGCCTAAAATACACTCTTAGCTATTGGAATTAGAGAATGATTTACTTTAGATTTAAATTCAATAAGTGTTTAATGGGTGACTGTTATATCTATGGCATTATGCTTGGTATTTGTGCTACAAAGAAAAAAACAAAACAAAACAAAGCAAAACTACAAACTCAGTCCTTACCTTAAGGAATTTGAGGAAAGAAGGTTGGAAAGGGATGGAAACATGTGATCAGTCAGTAAAATATGGAAAGGATAGAGAAAGGGCAACTGAGTATCATGGTGGATAGAACACTGGCCTTGGAGTTAGGCAGACAGAAGTTCAAATATAGCCTCAGTCACTTGTCACTTACTAGCTGGATGATCATGGACAAGTCATTTAATCCTGAATGCTTTGCATCCAGAACCATCTCCAGTTGTCCTGATTCATTTCTGGATCCCTGGACCCAGATGACTCTGGAGGAGAAAGTGAGGCTGGTGACTTAGCACAGTACTCCCTCACTCAAATCCAACTCATGTTCTTCTCATGACACAACTTCCCTTGATGTTATTGTCTGCTTAAAAAATAAAGGACAAAATAAATCAGTAGAATATCAAGTAGATTGTGAAGGTCGAAAGAATATGCTAAAGGGAGGCACTCTTTTTTTTCCCCTTTTCTTTTTCAAATGGAATCTGACAGTTTCCAAATAAAACATCAGTATATCTCTCTTGATTACACAACAATAACTGATATTTAAAGATGGTGCTCAGTTTGCATAGTTCTTTACATACATTATTTTATTTGAATGGCAAAAACAACCTGAGAGGCACTTAGTGTAGGCATTATTATCACCATTTTATAGAAGAGAATGAATTATCGAAGGAAAAATATTTCTTAAGAGTTTATTATGGACTTCTGGCAAAGATGGCAGAGAGCACACAGGCACTGTGTTAAGTGCTCCTCTTCCCCCCTCAGAAACAACATGAAAGAAACCTCTTAACAGAGATTCGATCCACAAAACACAAAAAGAGAAACTAGAAAAAGAACACTTCCCAAGAAGGTTTGTCTCAGGGGACTGTGGGTGAACCAGGAGACAAGAGCAGAGGGTCAGCATGGGGACAGCAGCTGGGGGAAGCCAGAGGGCTAGCCTCAGCCATAGAAACTTTGCTGTGCAGCTGGTGCAAGATCCAACTTTACAACTTTAGCTGTGGAGTCTTTGGTCAGGGAGTGGAAGTGGAAAGAGAAGCAACAGGAGCGTGAGTTCCAGCACAGAGTTTCTGAGCATGCCTGGCAACCAGCTGGGCCCGGGGACCTGAGTTCCATACTTTCATTGGAGCCCTTTGCCCAGAACAAACAACAGACAGCCCCCCCCACAACACACACAGACACACAGACACACACACACACACACACACACACACACACACACATATATACACAGACACACAACAAACACAAACACCCTCAGGCTAAGGCTTGGTCAACAGAGCTTACTCAACAAAAAGAGATTAACGCCCTCCCCCAGGGCCCAGCCCAGTTTCAAGGTCAACTCAGACCCTGCTGCTGAGGACCTCACTCCAGAGAGAGCAACCAGCACCCCTATTGGCTGGCCCTTGAAATTACTAAACCAAGTGAATAAAGCCTCTAGGATCCTCAAAAGCAAACCTCTGAGAGCCAGCTCCACCCCCCCCAACACAAGATGAAAAAAAAGTCAGAGAAAAGAGGGGCCCATGGAGAAATACTTAAGAAGGGACACATTCTAACCCAGAGAGATCTAGCACTGCTGAGGAGAATATGCCTTGGTCTCCAACCCAGAAAGACTTCCTTGAAAAAATCAGGAAGGAGTTTAAAAATCAATTGGAAAAAATTGGGAAAAGAAACTCAAGAGAAAATTAACACATTGCAAGAGAAAATTAACATCTCACAACAAGAAAACAAATCCTTGGAAAATACAATTGGACAAATACAAAATGAGAATAATTCTCTCAGATCTTCAATTGGGCAAATGCAAAAAGAAAATGACTCTCTCAAAACTGCACTTGGGAAAATGGAAAACTCCTTCAAAGATAGGATTGACCAACGGGAAAAGAAGTTGCAAATGATAAATAAGAAAAATATTTTTCTCTAAAAAAAAAAGAATGGAATCAGTGGAAACTAATGACTTCATGAGAAAACAATATTGGGTTAAACAAAACCAAAAGATCAAAAAAATAGAAGAAAATGTAAACTACCTCATCAGCAAAACCATTGACCTTGAGAACAGATCAAGAAGGGACAGCCTGAGAATTATAGGCCTTCCTGAAAACATTGAAGAGAAAAAAAAAGCCGGACTTAATATTACAGGATTTAGTGATGGAAAACTGCCCTGAAATCATGAAACCAGGGGGAAAATAGTTATTGATCCCCTCCAGAAAGATATACTAAAATGGAAACACCAAGGAATGTTGTGGTCAAATTTCAGAACTATCCGATAAAAGAGAAAATCCTGCAAGCAGCCAGAAAGAAACAATTTAAATACCAAGGAGCCACAATGAGCATTACACAGAACCTAGCCACAGTAACATTAAGGGAATGAAGGGCCTGGAATGAGATATTTTGAAGAGCAAGGGAGCTTGAAATGCAGCCAAGAATCTAGATGAGTCTTCTCTTCCAGAGGCAAAGATGGAAATTTAATGGAATGGGAGACTTCCAGTATTTCATGATGAAAAAACCAGAGCTAAATAGAAAATTTGAACTTCAAACAGGAGGTTCAAGAGACACATGAAAATGTAAAAATCAAGAAAGGATGAAGAACATCTATCTGCTATCCAATAAGATGAAACTAGCTATATACCCACTTGGAAGAAAGAGTCTCATAACTCTTGAGAACTGTAACTCTATTAGAGAGAATGTACTTAGCCAGAAGTGATGGACACTCATAACTTCTCTGTGACTCAGACTAAATGATTTAAAAACAATAACTCATTTAAAAGGAAGATAGTAAGGAGATGGAAGGATGGAGGAGACTGAATGGGATAACTCCCATTACATCAGTGAGGTCAAAAAGACCTCTTGTAATTGAGGGGAAGAAGGGAGGAGATGAGAACCATCTAAATCTTCATCTCATCAGACTTGGCTTAAAGTTAACTTATACTTAGTTAAGTTATAAAACTTACCTTTCAAACATTAAAAGGGGAAAAGGGGAGGGGGGACAGGGAAGGGGAGAAAAAGGGGAGCTAACAGAAGGAAGGGAAGAAAGGGAAAAGGGAAAGGGGAAAGAAAGGGGAGGGGTTTAATATAAGAGGGCAAATACACCGAGAGTGGCAGTATTCAAAAACAAAACACTGGGGAATATAAATAAAGGGGGAAAAGGGGGAAATACAAACAAGGAAGATAGCATGGAGGGCAATAAAGAGTTAGTAATTATAACTTTGAATGTGAATGGGATGAACTCTCCCTTAAAATGTAAGCAAATCGCAGACTTGATAAAACAAACAGAATCCTACAATATTTTGCATACAAGAAACTCATTTGAAGCACAAAGATAAATATGGAGTAAAGGTAAAAGGTTAGAGCAAAATATATTTTGCTTCAGCAGAAGTGAAAAAAGCAGGGGTAGAAATCCTTATCTCAGATAAAGCAGCTGCAAAAATAGATAGTGTTAAAAGAGATAAGGAAGGAAACTATATCCTCCTAAAAGGTATCCTAGACAATAAAGTAATTTCAATACTAAATATGTATACACCAAATGGTATAGCATCCAAATTCTTAGAGGAGAAGTTGAAAGAGCTACAGGAAGACATAGACAACTGAACTCTACTAGGAGACCTCAACTTCACACTCTCAGGTTTAGATAAATCTTATAAAATAAACAAGAAAAAAGTTAAAGAGGTAAATAGATTGTTAGAAAACCTAGAAATGATAGACCTATGGAGGAAATTGAATGGGGATAGAAGAGAATATACTTTCATTTGCAGAAAGGCAGAAATAGTGAATAGTTCTTTCTCAGATCATAATGCAATAAAAATCAAATGCAATACTGGGTCAGGGAGATGTAGACCCAGAACTAACTGAAAACTGAATAACCTCATTTTAAAGAATGAGTGGTCTCACGGGGGCGGCTAGGTGGCATAGTGGATAAAGCACTGGCCTTGGAGTCAGAAGTACCTGGTTCAAATCTGGTCTCAGACACTTAATAATTGCCTAGCTGTGTGGCCTTGGACAAGCCACTTAACCCCACTTGCCTTGCCAAAAAAAAAAAAGAATGAGTGGATCAAGCAACAAATTATAGAAAGAATTAATTATTTCATCCTAAATAATGACAATAATGAAACAACATGCCAAAACTGATGGGACACATTCAAGGTGGCTGTCAGGGGATATATTATATCTTTAAATGCTTAAGTGAATAAATTATAGAAAAGATAAAATCAATGAACTAAATATGCAACTGAAAAGATTAGAGAAAAAACAAATTAACCCCCCCAATTAAATACAAAATGAGTAATTCTAAAAATTAATGGAGAAATTAGTAAATGAAAAACAAGAAAACTATTGAGCTAATAAATAAATCCAAGAGCTGATTTTATGAAAAAAATCAATAAAATTGATAAACCTCTGGTCAATTTGATTTAAAAAAAAAGAAAACCAAATTGCATGTATCATAAATGAAAAAGGTGACCTCACCACCAATGAGGAGGAAATTAAAGTAATAATTCAAAATTATTTTGCCCAACTCTATGCCAATAAATTTAACAATCTAAGTAAAATGGACAAATATTTACAAAAATATAAATTGCCCAGATTAAATGAAGAGGAAATTAAAACCCTAAATAAACCTATTTCAGAAAAAGAAATTCAATATGCCATTATTGAACTCCTAAGGAAAAAATCTCCAGGGCCAGATAGAGTCACAAGTGAATTCTATTAAACATTTAAGGAACAATTGGTTCCAATTTTATATAAACTCTTTGGAAAAATAGGTGAAGATGGAATTCTGCCTAACTCTTTCTATGACATCAATATGGTGCTGATACCTAAACCAGGAAGAGTTGAAACAGAGAAAGAAAATTATAGACCTATCTTCCTGATGAATATAGATGCAAAAATCTTAAATAAAATCTTAGCAAAATGATTACAATTAGTTATCACTAGGATAATATATTATGATCAAGTAGGATTTATTCCAGGAATGTGGGGTTGGTTCAATATTAGTAAAACTGTTACTATAATTAATTATATCAATAACAAACCTATCACAAATCATATGAGTCTATCAATAGATGCTGAAAAAGCTTTTGACAACATACAGCACCCATTCCTACTAAAAACACTAGAGAGTGTAGGAATGAATGGACTGTTCCTTAGAATAATTAGCAGTATCTATCTGAAACCATAAACAAGCATTATATTCAATGGGGAGAGGCTAGAGGCATTCCCAATAAGATCAGGGGTGAAACAAGGATGCCCATTATCACCACTACTATTCAATATAATATGAGAAATATTAGCTTCAGCAATTAGAGAAGAGAAAGAAATTGAAGGAATTAGGACTGGGAAAGAAGAGACAAAACTCTTTCTCTGCAGATGACATGATGGATTACCTAGAAAATCCAAAAAAAAAAAATTCTAAAAACTACAAGAAACAATTAGCAACTTCATCAAAGTAGCAGGATATAAAATAAACCCTCATAAATCCTCAACATTTCTACATATGACTAGCAAGATACAGCAGAAAGAGAAATCCCATTCAAAGTAACTTCAGACAATATAAAATACCTAGGAGTCTGCCTGTCAAGGCACAATCAAAAACTTTTTGAAAACAATTACAAAATACTTCTCACATAAATAAAATCAGACATAAATAACTGGGCAAACATCCACTGCTCATTGATAGATCAAGCTAATATAATAAATATGACAATTCTACCAAAACTAAACTACTTGTTTATTGCCCTACCAATCAAAATTCCAAAAACAATACTTTTATGAGTTAGGAAAAGTTGTAAGTAAATTTATATGGAGAAATAAAAAGTCAAGAATTTCCAGGGATTCAATGAAAAAAAGTGCAAAAGAAGGTTGCTTACCCTTACCAGATCAAAAATTACATTATAAAGCATCAGCCATCTGAACTGTCTGGTATTGGATAAGAAATAGAGTAGTGGATCAGTAGAATAGACTATGTGCAAAGGCAGGAAATAATTATAGTAATCTACTCTTTGATAAACCCAGAGTCCAGTTATTGGGATAAAAACTCTCTCTTTGATAAAAACTGTAAGGAAAATTGAAAGTTAGTAAGGAAGATTCTTATATTAGATCAACATGTCACATCTTATACCAAAATATGATCAAAATGGATATAGCATTTAGACAATAAAAAACAATATTATAAGCAAACTAGAAGATCAAGGAGTTGTATACCTGTCAGATCTACAGAAAGGGAAGCAGTTTATGACCAAGGAATAGTTGGAGAACATCATTAAAAACAAACTAGATAATTTTGATTACATTAAATTAAAAAGCTTTTGCATAGACATAACTATTGTAACCAAGATCAAAAGAAATGTAATAAATTGGGAAACAATTTTTTGCAACTAGTATTTCTGACAAAGGTCTCATTTCTAAAATATAGAGAACTGAGTCAAATTTTCAAAAAGTCAAGCCATTCCTCAATTGACAAATTGTCAAAGATATGCAAAGGCAATTTACAGCTGAGGAAATCTAAGCAATCCATAGTCACATGAAAAATTGCTCCAAATCATTACTTATTAGAGAAAATAAAATTAAAGTACCTCTGAGATACCACCTCACATGTCTCAGACTGGCCAATATTACCAGAAAGGACAATGATCAATGTTGGATGGGATGTGGGAAATCTGGGACACTAACACATTGTTGGTGGAGCTGTGAACTCATCCAACCTTTCTGGAGAGCAATTTGGAATTATGTGCAAAGAGCACTAAAAATGTGCATATCCTTTGATCCGGCAATACCACTAGTGGGTCTATACCCTGAAGAGATTTTACCCTGAAAAGGGGCAATACCATCACTTGTACAAAAATATTCATGGCATCCCTGTTTGTGGTGGCAAAGAATTGGAAATTAAGTGAATGTCCTTCAATTTGGGAATGGATTAACAAATTGTGGTATATGTATGTCATGGAACACTATTGTTTTATTAGAAACCAGGAGGGATGGGAATTCAGGGAAGCCTAGAAGGATTTGCATGACCTGATGTTGAGTGAGACGAGCAGAACAAGGAAGACATTATACACCCTAACGGCAACATGGGGGGATGATCAACCTTGATGGACTTGCTCATTCCATCACTGCAACAACCAGGGACAATTTTGGGCTATCTGCAATGGAGAATACCATCTGTATCTATAGAAAGAATTGTGGGGTTTAAACAAAGGCCGAAGACTATTACCTTCAAATTAGGGGGGAAAAAAACTGTTATCTTATTATGCAATTTTGATACCTTTCCTTCCTTAAGGATATGATTTCTCTCTCATCACATTCAACTGAGACCAATGTATACCATGGGAACAATGTAAAAACTAAGGGAATGCCTTCTGTGGGGGGGGTGAGGGGGAGGGAAGCCAGAATGGGGGAAAAATTGTAAAACTCAAAATAAATAAAATCTTTCTATAAAAAGAGTTTATTATATGCTAAACTCTGGATTAAGTGGAAAAGAAAGGTCCCTGTCCTCAGAAGTCTACATTCCAATGGGGAGCTAACCTATTTAAGCGAGCGATGGTTAGAATTTTGATGGAAGAAATTATAGGGATGGTTAATGGAGCCATAGAATCATCAATTGATATGCTCTCTTTTTAGAAGTAATAGTATTGTTTTGTTTACTGTTCCTGAAGCTTGAGATAGAAATGAAAAAGTGGCATACTTGCAGCAGCATGTCAGGATGATGTTTAGCTGTCCAGGCGATGTGTTGAGAGAGAGACAATAGCAGCTAGAAGGCAGCATGGTAGAAAGATGGTCAGGGACTGGAATGATCAGAATATGGAGTGATACACATATACATTAATAAACACACACATATGTATATGTTCAATGGTTTGTGAGCCATTTTGGGTTTTCTTGGCAAAGATACTTGGGTTGTTTGTCATTTTATAGATGAGGACCTGAGATAAATAGGTTTAAGTTACTTGTCCAGGATCACATAGCTAGTAAGTTTCTGAGGATGGATTTGAACTCACAGTCTTCCTGATTTCCAGTTCAGTGATCTATCCACTGCACTATAATAAGGCTCTGTATGTGTGTGTGTGTGTGTGTGTGTGTGTGTATGTGTGTGTGTGTTTATGTGTGTGTGTGTGTGTACAGAGATATTTAAATGCTGTTACTTCTATCTAACATAAAGAATCATAAAGCAAGAAGATCTAGGTCTTTTGGAGATCATGAAGCTATTCAATGAGTAAAACTAAGGTGCAGAGAAATTAAGCATACATGGTCACAGAACAAGGTGCTGACAAAGTCAGAGTAAACTGGAGCCTAGGTCTCCTTATAGGGGTTGAATGAGATCTCCATTCATTTGAAAATCAGTGTGTTCAGGGAAAGAACAGAATTTCCCCAAGAGGCAGGTAACAGATTCCATAGAAATGAATTATCAGATTCCTTAATCAAGAAAGAAGCTTTTCTTGTCATGTTAAATTTCCAAATGTGCTATGGTTTTAGGTTCTGCAAATTCATTTTTTATTGGATTCAGTACATTTCTTACATTTCCCAAAACTTGGAAAGTTTTCACAAAACAGACAAGTTACTTTCTGATAGCAGGATAGTCCTTCAATAGGCAATTTCATCTTAATGAGATCTGTGAAAGAAGAATAAGAACAAAAGGGGGAGAAGCTCATGGGGGAGAGCACCAAAAACAATTATAAAAATTCAAAATAGTATAATTTGCCATTAAAAAAATTTTTTTTCCACTCTCCCTTTCTTACCCAAAAGGTGGCTAGCATTATTCACAGAGGTACATATATAATGTTTTTTATATATTTACATATATGAAATTATTCTGACATGCTTCTATTTATCATTATCAGTGCTTTCTCTAGATAATAATCATATCTTTCTTAATATGTATTTTTAGTTCATTTGTGTATTTATAATAGATAAAATATTTTTTTTTCACTCAAAGCAGTTTTATTTTTTTTTTTTGCAAGGCAAATGGAGTTAAGTGGCTTGCCCAAGGCCACACAGCTAGGTAATTATTAACTGTCTGAGATCAGATTTGAACCCAGGTACTCCTGACTCCAGGGCCAGTGCTTTATCCACTGCACCACCTAGCTGCCCCTCAAAGCAGTTTTAACACAATATTGCCATTACTGCATACAAAGTTCTCTTAGTGATCACTTCGTGCTTCATTATTTTGTGCAAATCTTTCCATGTTTTTTTCTAAAATCAGTGAGCTCATCATTTCTTATAGCATAGAAGCATTCCATCTCAAATATATATCACAACTTAGTCATTCCCCATCTGATGAGCATCCCTGTAATTTCCAGTTCTTTACCACCATATGCTTTCAACAAAGGATTGTAGATTCAATGCAATAAATGTAACACTATTCCATGGAAGAGAAGCTTGAAACCTTGGGTTACTACAGAGGACTGAACTAGAATAACTACTAGCGAGGAAAATTTTGTCTCAATTTAAGTAAGAACTTTCTAATAAATAGTGATTTGAGGATAGAATGAACTAATTTTTGATTTTGTCCATCACTGGAATTATAAAAATATAATGATCAAATAACTTTGCCCCATCTAATAGACTGTGGGCTCTTTTTTAGGATCAACCTGGTCAATGAAGTGAGTGTAGGCTGATAAGGAGACTGATAATATGCACTGTAAACACAGCTAGTGGCATTTGAGGAGAAAATACAGAGTATTTTAGCTGTTTTAGTGTCTAGGTGAACTTAGGTAAGATATATCATCTCTCTGATCTCACTATCATCTTCCTCAGAATCATAATAGCTAGCATTTATATAGCAGTTTAAGATTTTTTGCTGGTTTTGGCAGGACAATGGGGTAAAGTAACTTGTCTAAGATCACACAGCTAATAGTAAGAAACAATTGTGCACACCCATATCTGAACTCAGGTCCTTCTGACTTCACAATCAGTGGTCCATCCACTGTGTGGCCTTGCTACCCCAGCAATTTAAGGTTTACAGAGTGCTTTATGTACATAAAATCATTTGATTCTCACCCCAAACCTGAGAGGCAGGTGTTATTGTTATTTCTATTTTAGAGATGAAGAAACTGAGGCAGAAAAAAAAGGTTAGATGATTTGCCCAAAGGACAATTAGTGAATGTCTGAGGTTGGATTTGAAATTAGCTCTTCTTGATTTCAGTCCCAGGTTTCTAAGCACTATGTCACCTTAGCTGCCTATAAAATCAAATTAATAGCATGAGGCGAAGAAATAGATAATCTCTAAAGAATCTTCCAACGACTAGTCTATGATTCTATGAGACTATGAATTTATGACCTGTTCCACAGATCTAGACATTGTCCCTGTATGGGATAATGAATGAAAAAAAAAACAAATGGGGAAGATGATTAAACCCTGAGAAGGACAACAATTGAGATAGCCAGTGAGTGAAGTGGCAACAAATCAGAAAAATGGAGTATTTTCTGTTCATCTAAAGGTATTCTTCAACCAGGACTTCTTTCTTTTCAAGATGAAATCCCAACTTATATAAAAAAAAATACCTTTCCCAGTAACCTTAATTCTAGTGTCTTTTCTCAGTTGTTTCATTCTTTTTTCTTTATACATAGTGGTTTGCCTGTTATCTCCCTCAATAGAGTGTGAGCTTTTTAAAAGAAGGAAGTATTTGCCTTTCTTTGTATCTCCACTACTTAGCACAATGTCTGGCACATAGAGGGCACTTAATAAATATTTATTGACTATTGACCATTGTGAAATGACTGAGTCTTAGAAAAGTTATGAGTACATAGACTGCAAAATTATTATTTAACTCTAAGTAAAAACTGTAATCAAGTCACCGTTTAAGGCTCACATAATTGAGTTTCATTGAAATATAGTACAAAAAAGGGAAGAGAGTAGAAATTTTCCCTGAAGGATAGGGAGGATATCTAGGAATTAATAAGTTTCTAAAGCTAGGAAAATCTATTTAATCCACAGCTTTAGATGGATATGTAGAATATTGCCACCCTGAAGAGGACAGAGCTAGAGAACAGAAAAACTACTTTTTCAGAATCATTAAGAGGTTGATTTTTATCTGAGTGGTTTCCCTGAAGCACTGGATGGGTCAGGCACATATCTATCTTAGTGAACATGAGAATGCCAAGTATTTGGTCCTTGCTGTGGAAAGGCATTAGGCTAATGATTGTCAGTGACTCCTGGTTAAAACAAACAAACAGCATCTAATTGACCACTTGTTCTGGATTTTATCAAGGGAAACATGCATTTGAGTGCCAGGCCACAAGTAAAAGTACAAAGAATGAAGTCATTTCTAATCATAAAATTGAATTATATTCAATTGGGGCAGGTGAGTATATATATATATATATATGTATATATATATATATATATATATATAAACAAATACAAATATGTTAAATGCAACAGCATTGTAAATACAATTCTTCAGACTTTTCCACCTTGTTCTTTCCCTCATCCTTCCAGCTCTTCCTTTATGGGTTGTCTTCCCCTATTAGAGTGGAAGTTCTTGAGGGAAGGACTATTTGGGTATTTATTTTATTTTGTTTGGGGATTTTTTTGCTTATGTTTTGCTTATATCTGTACTCCCAGAACTTAGCACAGTGTTTGGCAGCTAGTGCTTAATGAAATGTACTTAAATTTCAAATATATATGCCATGAAATCAGACAGTTAGTTGGTGCAGTAAGCTGGGAATCAGGAAGACTTGCCTTTCTGAAATGCAGTCTGGCCTTAGACACTAAATGGCCTGGATAAAGAAATGACAAACAACTCCATTACCTTCACCAAGAAAACTCTAAATAGGTCACACAGAATTGAACATGACTCAATATCAACCAAAAATGTATCTCTCTCTCTCTCTCTCTCTCTCTCTCTCTCTCTCTCTCTATATATATATATATATATATATATATATATATATATATATAATATATATATATCTGTATATATAGGCATACGTTACTTATATAACATATATGTATTGCGTATGTTTCTAGAGAGGATTAAATATAAAGTGGTTTGAAGAGGCAAGATACTAGTGTTTGAGTGGATCAGGAAAGGGTTCATGCAGAAGATAGTGACTGATCTTTAAGGAAGGTGACAATGAAGCAGAAGTTAAGGAAAGAGTAAATGTTTATTCACAAATATTTTACATTTAAATGAAGAAGATAAATGCATATTAAAATAGATTTAGCATATATATTGGGGATGGGATATGTATATGGGAACACTATGGGGCATTCTACTAAGCCTCAGGGAAAAATTTCAGAATTTAGAAGGGTTAATTTTATTCTATCAAAGCTCTCTTGGCAAAGAGACTAAAGTTAGTGTACCATGAATTACCAAGTGTGGGAGAAACTGAGACATTATGAGATTTGTCCTCCCAGGGAAACCACCATCAGAAAGTGAACACTAGGAAGAAGTGAATGGAAAGTGAAATACTAAATGGAAGTGAAAGACTATAATCAACAAATATCTCCAAAAGAAAAAATCATAAAGACTTTGGACATAATCATATAAGATCAACAGAAAAAAATCATTAACAGCAGAAATAAATATGATCTCCAAATAGGTAGTAAGTAATTTCAGATGTCTATGAATAAATACAATAAAATGAAAATTATCCAACATTGAAGAAACTGAGGGATAATTGAGGATATCAAACTATAATATGCCATTTCTGAGTGATTTAAAATAAAGATAAAAATTGCAAGAACAGAAACAACTGTCAGGGAAAAAATCCTTAAATCTGTGGTGGCAAGTCTTATTGGAGAAATATAAAAAGATAACTGGAAATGCAAAAACTCAGAAATAAAAAAATAATCTGGAAGAAGAGAAAGAAATAACAATAGAAGAAAACAAGGTTTCTTTTCAAGAAGAAACCATGTTGATCTCAAAGACAGGACGAGTAGACAATTTTAAAATTATGTCTCTAAGAAATATATGATCCATCAAAAACCAGAATAACATTATACAAGAAATAATAAACAGTCTAGAATTCCTGAACACACAAAAAAGTGTCAATGGAAAGAATTCATAGATTGTCTCCAGAAAAAAAATTAAAAACAAATCCAAAAAAAAAGGTTGCAAAGTCTAAGACACCTATGGCTAAATTTAGCAATTCCATTAAGGGAAAAAAAAACAATTCTACAAGAAATACAGAAAGATTTTTTTTTTACTTTCTATTTTAAAATTTTTTTCTTTAATTTTTAGGATTTCTATTTTGCTCTGTAACTAGCTTTTGTTAAATTGTTGTTTTTTTTGGCAACATACCAAATCTAACTTGAAGTATTTACTCTCAGTAATCTAATACCAAATTTTAAAAAGAAATCAAGCCAAGAACAGAACAAATTAGAAGGACCAATTATCAAAATCAATTGAAAGAGACATGTGAATTTAAAATACCATAAAAGGAATGTTTTAGAGTGAGCAATTAATATGATAGCAGTTCTGAGTTAGCCCAACATAAAGGGTTAATTCTCTGGAGATTGCAACCCCATAAATTTAATCCTAATAAAGAATGAAACTACATATGCTAATCCTCAGAATTTGACCTAATAGGGAATAAAATATAATTAGGTCAATGTGTGTTAGCCTCCAGAGTTTGTTCTTAAAAAGAACAAATTGAATTAGAATAACATATATGTCTTTTGTTCTCTTAAATCTGTGGTTCATACATGAAGGTGGGGAAGAGTCTGGATGGGAACTGGGCTGCAATGTCAGATTTTGTCAACATATATTTATAGGATTTTGACAAAGAAACATAAATTAATTAGCAAGATCCAGTGAAAACTGCCACCCCCCCATTTTTAAAACAGTCTTGGTAACCATCACAAATCCATTAGGAAGGTGCTCCTCACCTCAGGATTTCTGATTCATTTCATGTTCTCATTAAGGGAGGCAAAGTTCTGTCAACAGTTCCATTGGGGTTGAGAAGTGCAGCCTTTTGGCTAGGACAATTATAGCTTATTAGTTATATTATAGACTTCCATAAAACATGAACATCTTCCTCTCCTTTTAGGATGTTAGTGCCATCCTGTTTCTGACAATATGATGTGGAGATTTATATATTTGTTATTAGAGAGTGAGAAGCAGACAAAAATTTATACTTCATCACTCTTTCCTCCTGGTCAAAGTGGCAACTTGGTGACCAATGAAAGAAGGTGAAGAGATGTGAAGGGCATGATAGGAGGAAAAAGAATCAATTAAATCCATATTCTCTAAATACATTCCTTGGCACTATATTCAACCCTTTTTCCATCCTAAGAGAAATAAAATTCTAAAGAGTTACAAGAGTTATCTTCCCTCATAGGGATATATGTAATTTAATGATCTTAGCTAGCATTTATTTTTCCCCCCTTCCATTTATCTTTTTTTTTTTGCAAGGCAATGGGGTTCAGTGGCTTGCTCAAGGTCACACATCTAGGTAATTATTAAGTGTCTGAGGTCACATTTGAACTCAGGTACTACTGACTCCAGGGCCAATGCTTTATCCATTGCACCACCTAGCCACCCCTTCCATTTATCTTTTCTTTCAATTCTCGAATTTAGTATTTGAAGATAGAATTTTCTGCTCACTTCTGGTCTTTTTCTTTTTCAGAAAATGTTTTAAGTTCTCTATTTCATTGGAAATGCATCTTCCTCCTGGCAGAACATGCTGAATTTTGCCAGTTAGTAAATACTTGATTGTAATCCAAGGACCAAACTATCATAACACAGGCCCTCTGATCCTTTAATGTTGAAGCCATCCTGTGTACTTCTGATTGTGCTTCCTTTATATTTAAATTGTTTCTTTTGAGTTGCTAGCAGTATTTTCACCTTTATTTGAAAATTCTGGAATTTGACTATGACAGCCCTTGGAATTTTTTCTTGGGGTCTCCTTCTAGAGGTGTTCTTTCTATTTTTTCAAGGACTATTTTTTTCTTCTTGATCTAGTATATTAGGACAGTTCTCCATAATAAATTCCTGAAAGCTATTTTCCAGGATCTTATTTTGATCTAAGTTTTCTGATCAATAATTTCTGAATTATCTATCTTGGATCTATTATCCAGGTGGCTTCTTTTTCATAAAAAGTGCTTTACATATTCTCCAATCTCTTCATCCATTTGATTTTGCTTGGTGGAATCATAAATTCATTAATATCTTTTTGTATAATTCAAATTTTTAGGTTTTTCTTTTCTTCAGACAGCTTTTCTATTCCCTTTTCCAGATGATTGATTTTACTTTTCCGTGAATTGTATTCCTTTTCCATTTGCTCAATTTCATTTTTTGCTGACTTCCATTCCCTTTCCATTTGACTTTTAGATAAGTTGCATTTCTTTTCCAGTTGATTGATTTGAATTTTAGATGAGATAGATTCTTTTTCCAGTTGGTTATTTTTACTTTTAAAGGAATTGATTTCTTTGGTCAATTTTTCATAATTTACCTTCATGACTCTCATTTCTTTTTTCCATTTTTCTTTCTTCTCTCATCTTCAGTTTTTAAGATATTTTTAAGACCTTCATTGAGGTTTTAGATTTGAGTCCATTTCATGAACTCCTTTATGACTTCCCATGTTGGTAATTTGTCACTGCTTTTTTCTTCTGAAATGGCATTTTTATTATCTCTATTATTAACTCTATCTGAACAGTAGCTTTCTTTTTGGTTTTTTGCTCATTTTGATTGTTGAACTCTGTTCCTGGGTTATAGGGAGTATAGTCCAGAGCTTTTTGTGTTGGTGATGGGGTCTGGTCTCTGGAGTATCACTTGCCAAGATGTTGCCTTTGTAGCCAGGGCATTGCCTATGAAGTGGTTTGTTTCTTCCTTCATGTCTAGGCTCTGTCTATGTAGTGGTTTGTTCACCATCACAGTTCTATCTGTTGCCCCAGTGTTCCCAAGGTTCATATTTTGTCTGGGGATGGGACCTTGCTGACCTTCTATCTAGATTCTGGGACCTGGGCTGCTGTCTAGATGCTGGGACTTGGGCTGCACTGTGGTGGAAGACTCCCACTGGGTTTCCATTTCTCTCATCTACCTGGGCTTTACTTCCCCTTTTCCTGCAAGAAGACAGACTCTCACTGAAGAGCCTCTCTTATGTCTATAACTGAAAGCTAGTCTGGTGGGAGCTGTAGCTCTAATGTCTGTATAGAGACTTCAATTAACATTCTGGTGGGATCTGTAGCTCTAATGTCTGTATAGAGACTTCAATTAACATTGCAAGGGAAAAACTCTGAAAGCATGCTAGGTTCACACCATCATCTAGGCTCCACCTTGAAAGTTTGAACTCCTCTCTAGTATTTGTAAGAGGAATGGATGCTGTATTTTGTCAAAAGCTTTTCCAGTATCTATTGAGATAATTATATGATTTCTTAAAATTTTGTTATTATGCAATGATCAACTATGACAGATTTAGCTCTTCTCAGCAATAGAGCAAAGACATTTCTAAAAGACTTGTTATGGAAAATGATATGAATACAGCAAAGCATACTATTCTTCATATTTTGATTTTGTTTCTGCTTTTTTCCTTCTCATAGACTTTCCCTTTATATTTTTATTTTTCTTTTACAATGTGACCAAGATAGAAATATGTGCCATGAGATTGTCTATGTATAACCTGTATTAGACTACTTCCTCTCCTAGAGTGAGCATAGGGAAGTGTAGGAAGGAATAAACTCTGTAAAAATGAATGTTGATTAGCAATACAAGAGAAAAACAAATAGAAGGAATAGAATGAGTAATCAAAAAAAAAACCCCAAAATTTCACACTTTGCAGATGATATACTAATATATTTAGAAAGCCCTAGAAAATCAACTAAAATAATTAATTAACTTCAACAAAGTAGTAGGATCTTAAAAACCCACATAAATCAATAGCATTTCTAATTATAACTAATAAAACCTAAGAGCAAGAAATAGAAAGAGAAATTCTATTTAAAGTAATTGTAAACAACTAAAATACCTGAGTATCTATTTCCCAAAATAATCCCAGAAGCTATTTACATAATTCCATAAAATTTTTTTACAGATAAAGTCAGACCTAAACAAGTGGGAAAATGTCAATTGCTCATGGCTAGGCTAAACTAATATAATAAAAATGACAATTTGAACCAAATTAAATTACTTATTCAGTACCATACCTAAAGAACTATAATATTTGACTAGGGAAAAAAGTAACGAAATTCATCTGGAGCAAAAAAAAAGTCAATAATATCAAGAAAATAGATGAAAAATTCAAAGCAAGTTGTCCTAATTGTATATATCTAAAACTATACTACAAAGCAGCAGTCATCAAAATTGTCTGGTACTAGTTTAGAAATAGAGTAATGGATCAGTGGATTAGATTATGTACAAAAGAACTAATAGTAAATGATTTTAGTAATCTTTTGTTTGATAAAGTCAATGACAGTAGTTTCTGTTATTTGAGAAAAATGCTGGGAAAACAGAAAAATCGTATGGCAAAAACTAGGCTTAGACTCAAATCTCACACCCCATACCCAAATAAGGTAAAAATGCCTACAGAATTTAGACACAAAGGGTGATACCATAAACCAATAAAGAGAATAAGAAATATTTATATATGTCAGGTCTATGGAGGGGGAGAAGTTTATGACCAAACAAGAAAAAGAGAATATTTGAAATTGCAAAATGAATGATTTGAGTATATTAAATTAAAAAGGTTTTGCACATATAAAAAAAATACAATCAAGTACTTGAACTGCAGAAAGTTAGGAAACAATTTTCACATCTTGAGTTTCTGAGAAAGGACTCAATTCTAAAAAATATAGAGAACTGAGTAAAATTTATAACATTACAAGTCATTCTCCAGTTGAGAATGTGAATAGGCAGTTTTCAAGTGAAGAAATAAAAGTTATCTAAAGCCAAATGGAAGAATGCTACAAATCATTATTACAAATTAAAAACAAAACAAAACTATGAGGTTCCACCTCACATCAATCAGATTGTTTAAGATGACATGAAAGGAAAATGATGTATATTGGGGAGGATGTGGGAAAACAGACACTAATGTAGATTGAGCTAATCCAACCATTCTGGAGAGCAATATGGAATTATGCCCAAAGGCTAATAAAACTGTGCATCCTCTTTGATGCAGCAATACCACTTCTAGATCTATATGCCAAAGCCATCATAAAAAATGGAAAAAGTCACACATACTTAAAAATATTTATAGAACCACTTTTTGTAGTGGCAAAGAAGGAAATTGAGCAAATGGCCATCAATTGAGGGAATGGCTGAACAAGTTATGAATGTTAAAGAGTGCTTTTGTTCTGTAAGAAATAATTACGTATGGGGTGGCTAGGTGGTGCAGTGGATAAAGCACTGGCGCTGGAGTCAGGAGTACCTGGGTTCAAATCCGGTCTCAGACACTTAATAATTACCTAGCTGTGTGGCCTTGGGCAAGCCACTTAACCCCATTTGCCTTGCAAAATCCTAAAAAAATATAATTAGGTATTGAACTTTAGAGAAATCAAGAAAAGACTTAGCTGAGCTGATTTTGAATCAAGTGAGTAGAACCACCAGATCACTGCATACATTAACAACAACATTGTAGGACAATCAATTCTGATAGATGCAGCTCTGCTCAGCAGTTCAGATATCAAGAACAATCCTGAAAGACCTGCTATGGACAATACCACACAAATTCAGAGGAAAAAACAATGGAATATGAATGCAGAGCAAAGCCTACTATATTCACATTTTAAAAACTTCTTTTATGTTTTTCCTTTCTTTCTCATAGTTTCTTCCTTTTCCCTTAGTTCTACTTCTTCTTTCATAGCATGACTAATTCAGAAATATGTAAAACATGATTGTACATGTACAATTTTTGCTAGATAGTTTGCAACCATAGGGAAGGTGGTAGAAAAATGTAGAACTCATCAACTTGCAAATAGACAAATGTTGAAAAATACCTTTCCATGAAACTGGAAAAATAAAATTAAATAATATTTCAGTAAAAAAGAGATTATCAGCCAAAAAATGAATGTGGAAAAGTATCTCTACAAATGAATGGAAAAATAAATAAATAAAAATCAATGCCTAGCCCCACCCCCACAAAGAAATTCAAATATAGAAATCTATGATAAAATGAATAGGAACCTAATATAATATATGTAAAATTTCAAATTTTCATATTGTACATTCCAGTTCAAACAGTACATTTAAATTTATCAGTACTTAATTTTAACTTTTATCATCTTTAATACCAAATAAAACCTTCCAATCAAGCCAATTGCAATTTAACTTTTAACATTTCCCATGGGATCAGGCAGAGAAAAAGGAAAAGAGAAAGAGAGAGAGAGAGAGAGAGAGAGAGAGAGAGAGAGAGAGAGAGAGAGAGAGAGACAGAAAGAGACAGAGAGACAGAGAGACAGAGAGACAGAGAGAGAGAGACAGAGAGACAGAGAGAGAGAGAGACAGAGATAGAGACAGAGAGAGACAGATTGAATATCTGTTCCTCTGTCTCTTTTTGTCTCTCTGTCTCTGTATGTCTGTCTTCTATCTCTGTCTCTTATTCCTCATCCTCCTCTTCCAAGTGCTTTTCCTCTTGTTCTCTTTTCTGCCAGATATTTGAAGGAATGCTAGGGATACCAATGTCTTCTTTTGCAATATAATGTGGCCAGTTTCTTCAGATCAGGGACTTGTTTGACTGTATGACAGTATGTTTGTCTGATGGATTTTCACCAGCTTTGCATTGGATTCAATTTTGTTGGACCTAGACACTTCAGGAAATGGCTGAATTTTAAAGAGTTCATACCATACCATTGTCTACCTTTCATAAAACTCATACTTCACAACACCCCTAGAACAGTCACTTTCCATAAGCTTCATCAACAACAAAATCTGGATTTATATACCTTTTCTGAAAATAGTTTTTGAATTTTCCTTTTCTTTTTTTTGAAAGAGATAGTGACCCTTTAAGCTTTCAAGTCTCACAAAAAAATCAATAATAGTAAACAGATCAGAGTTGCTGGTTTGGATCACATCCCTGAAAGAAAGCATTAAGGATTATGTGGACCAGTTCTTGATGGAGCTGCAACAACATGGAGAGAAGCAGGTTGTTCCTTCTCATGGCATGGCCACTACAAAATCAAGCACCAAGAAAAAGCTTCTTGGGAATCTGGGAAATCAAGTGAAATTCTCAGATGCTTTCCAATGGTGACAACTGAATTTCCAGAACTTTTCTGGTGATTTCCATCATTTGTTATCTTTTTGTCTCCTTCAAAGACCCAGGGACCTTAAAGGCTAAAGCTCCCCAAGGGCTTCTGGTTTGTAACCTTTTTTTTTTTAAATGGAAAAGAAATAATGATTGTTGTTTGTCCCTGTATCACAACAGGGTCCACATGGTTCCAAGAACTCAAATGGGAAAGAGAAACAAGACTGTTCAGATTGAGAATAACAGAGTGGAGATCATTCTTGCTGTAAATGCTGTTGAATAAACTATAGCTTATATGGTGGGGTGTTTCTTAAAATGTCGGAAAAAATCTTGGAAGGTATGTCAGTCAGAAAATAAAGTCAAAGATTTCTCAATTTTAGAAAAAAAGGGTTTGTTGTTTTAACTGCAACAGAAGTTCACAGTACAGTTGTAAGATCTACTGGGGCAGGGGTGCTGAGAAAGCACATGTAAAGATTAACTTTTTTAAAAATACAAAATATTAAATATAAAAAAGTCATAACTGCTCCATTTTGTATACTGGTTGATGATGCTGGTTACTTATTTTTTTGATTATATGTTTATTTATTTATTGGCTATCCTTCCATATATAGAAAGCTTCTAGAAGGGTTTTACCTTGGCTTCAATTGCATTTTGTGCTTCATTTGAAAAGGAGTGGAAGGAGAAGGTAGAAAGAATGTCAATGGCTTTAGGGTACTCACACCCACATCCACACTTAAGGCTCTTCAATCAGTGAACCTTTAGCATCCCTTCTTACAACTACAGACAGTGCTCTACACACCTACATTCTTCATGCCATCAACCTGGCATTTTTTGCTCTCCTCCAGTGGTTTTCTATAAGAGAGAATAAAGGCATCTAATCAGTGAGAGTTCTAAGAACTTTTTCATGAACCTGTGCCCATTGGTAGGGATGGTGTAGCATGGTAGGAAGAATGCCCTGTTCTTGGGGTTAGGAGAACCTCTTATTTAAAAACCTGCCCTGGTCATTTGCTAGTTGTGTTACCAAGGGAAAGTCCCTTATCTTGTCTGAGTCTGGTTCCTGTGTCTCCTTCAAAAGGATAAAATGAAACAAATCATGCAAAGTGATTTACAAACTTTGAATCTCTATATAAATGATAGTATTATCATTCTATATAATAGTTAGCATTTATTAAATCACTAGGTTCCTGGAAATATATCAGTCTCCAGAAAAGCAGGAGAAAAAAATCCAGTAACAAATATATGAATTAATGGAATTTCATTTGGAATTTCAAATAATTATTAAATTTGGGGAATGATAAAACTGAATTATAATGGTGAACCTGAATAACAGGCTAGGTGATTCTTAAAAAACCTACCTATTTCTTTTTTCAATTAAAGATTTTATTTATTCTGAGTTTTACAATATCCCCCCATCTTACTTCCCTCCTCCACCCCCCATAGAAAGCAATTTGTCAGTCTTTGTATTGTTTCCATGTTGTACATTGCTCCAGATTAAGTGTGATGAGAGATAAATCATATCCTTAAGGAAGAAACATAAAGTATAAGAGATAACAAGATCAGACAATAAAATATCAGTTTTTTTTCTAAATTAAAGGGAATAGTCCTTGAACTTTGTTCAAACTCCACAGTTTGATACTGGATACAGATTGTATTCTCCATTGTAGACAGCCCAAAGTTCTCCCTGATTGTTGCACTGATGGAATGAACAAGTCCATCAAGGTTGATCACAGCCCCCATGTTGGCGTTAGGGTATACAGTGTTTTTCTGTTTCTGCTCATCTCTCTCAGCATCAGTTCATACAAATCCCTCTAGGCTTCCCTGAATTCCTGTCCCTCCTGGTTTATAATATAACAATAGTGTTCCATGACATACATATACCACAGTTTGCTAAGCCATTCCCCATTGAAGGACATTTAGTTGATTTCCAATTCTTTGCCACCACAAATAGAGCTGCTATGAATATTTTTGTCCAAGTGATGCTTTTACTTTTTTTCATTATTTCTTCAGGGTATAGACCCAGTAGTAGTATTGCTGGATCAAAGTGTATGCACATTTTTGTTGCCTGTTGGGCATAGATCCAAATTTCTCTCCAGAAAGGTTGGATGAGTTCACAGCTCCACCAACAATGTAATAGTGTCTTAGATTTCCCACAACCCTTCCAACAATTATTATTATTCTTTCTGGTCACATTGACTAGTCTTAGAGGTGTGAGGTGGTACCTCAGAGAAGCTTTAATTTGCTTCTCTAATAAGTAATGATTTAGATCAATTTTTCATATGACTATGGATTGCTGTGATCTCATCTGTAAATTGCCTTTGCATATCCTTTGAACATACATCAACTGGGGAATGGCTTTTTAAAAAAAATACGACTCAGTTCTCTGTATATTTTTAGAAATGAGTCCTTTGTCTGAAACATTAGTTATAAAGATTGTTTCCCAGTTTACTGCATTTCTTTTGATCTTGGTTACTATGGATTTATCTGTGCAAAAGCTTTTTAAATTTATGTAATTGAAATCATATAGTTTGTTTTTAGTGATGTTCTCCATTTCTTTCTTAGTCATAAACTGCTCCCCTTTCCATAGATATGACAGGTAAACTAGTCCTTGATCTTCTAATTTGCTTATAGTATTGTTTTTTATGTCTCAATCCTGAATCCATTTGGATCTTATCTTGGTAAAGGGTGTGAGATATTAGTCTAAACTATGATTCTTCCATACTAACTTACAATTTTTCCAGCAGTTTTTATCAAAGAGAGAGTTTTTATCCCAATCGCTGGATTCTTTGGGTTTATTAAACAGCAGATTACTATAATCATCTCCTGCTATTGCACCTAGTCTATTCTGCTAGTTTACCACTCTGTCTCTTAGGCAATACCAGATAGTTTTGATGACTGATGCTTTATAATATAATTTTAGATTGGGTAGGGCTAAGCCCCCTTCTTTTGCACTTTTTTTTCATTAAATCCCTGGAAATTCTTGACTTTTTATTTCTCCATATGAATTTACTTACAACTTTTTCTAAATCATTAAAGTAATTTTTTGGAATTTTGATTGGTAGGGGACTAAACAAGTAGTTTAATTTTGGTAGAATTGTCATTTTTATTATATTAGCTCTATCTATCCATGAGCAGTTGATATTTGCCCAGTTATTTAAATCTGATTTAATTTGTGTGAGAAGTGTTTTATAATTGTTTTCAAAAAGTGTCTGAGTTTGCCTTGGCAAATAGACTCCTAGGTATTTTATATTGTCTGAGGTTACTTTGAATGGTATTTTTCTTTCTAGCTCTTCCTGCTGTATCTTGACAATCATATATAGAAAAGTTGAGGTTTTATGAGGTTTTAATTTTATATCCTGCAACTTTGCTAAAATTGCTAATTGTTTCCAGTAGTTTTTTGTATTGAATTCTTGGGATTCTCTAAGTATACCATCATGTCATCTGCAAAGAATGAGAGTTTTGTCTCTTCCTTCCCAATTCTAATTCCTTCAATTTATTTTTCTTCTCTAGTTACTGAAGCTAAAATTTCTAATACAATATTGAATGGTAGTGTTGATAATGGGCATCCTTGTTTCACCCCTGATCTTACTGGGAATGTCTCTAACCTCTCCCCATTGAATATAATGCTTGTTTATGGTTTCAGATAGATACTGCTAATTATTCTAAGTAACAGTCCATTCATTCCTACACTCTCTAGTGTTTTTAGTAGGAATGGGTGCTGTATTTTGTCAAAAGCTTTTTCAGCATCTATTGATAGGATCATATGATTTGTGATAGGTTTGTTATTGATATAATTAATTATACTAACAGTTTTCCTAATATTGAACCAACCCTGCATTCCTGGAATAAATCCTACTTGATCATAATATATTATCCCAGTGATAATTTGTTGTAATCATTTTGCTAAGACTTTATTTAAGATTTTTGCATCTATATTCATCAGGGAGATAGGTCTATAATTTTCTTTCTCTGTTTTAACTCTTCCTGATTTAAGTATCAGCACCATATTGGTGTCATAGAAAGAGTTAGGCAGAGTTCCATCTTTCCCTATTTTTCCAAAGAGTTTATATAGAATTGGAACCAATTGTTCTTTAAATGTTTGGTAGAATTCACTTTGGTGAATCCATCAGGCCCTGGAGATTTTTTTCTTAGGGAGTTCAATGATGGTTTGTTGAATTTATTCTTCTGAGATAGTGTTGTTTAGGTACTTAATCTCCTCTTCATTTAACCTGGGCAATTTATATTTATGTAAATATTCATCCATTTCACTTAGATTGTCAAATTTATTGGCAAAGAATTGGGCAAAATAATTTTGAATTATTACTTTAATTTCCTCCTCATTGGTGGTGAGTTTACCTTTATTGTTTATGATACTAGCAATTTGGAGAAACTTACCTATTTCTAAGATGAATAAAAATATAGAATGGTTGTAGTCAGTTTCACCAATACTGCATCAATTTGACTATTTTTCTACCATGTCTCTCATTACCATTTTCCTTTTCTGTCATATGTGCTAATCTGTTGGGCTTACAATGTCATCTCAGAAGTGTGTAAATTATAACTTCTCTGTATTTTTATTTGTCTATAACTAATTTGAGTTTCTTTTCTTGAGAACTGTCGTTTCATATCCTTAGTCTATTTATCAACTAAGAAATGACTCTACCCATAAATCTGAATTCATTCCTCAGAGTTCTTGCAAATAGGACATACATCAGAGAAACTTGCTGAAAATAATTCCCCTACATAATAATTTCCCATTTCATATTGAATTTGCTGAATTTGTTTGTGCAAAACATTTTATATTTCATGTAATTAAAATTATCCATTTTATTTTCTGTGATCTCCACCCTTTGGTCATAAACTTTTCTTGCAGTCATAGATGTGATATTTTACTTTTACTATTTTGCTTTGATTTATGATATGGTCTTTTATTTACAGATGAGATATCTATTTTTTGAATTGTCATTTCAGTTCATCATCTTTATTTTTTTATTTTATTTTGTTTTATTTTTTTAATTCTCATTCTGTACAAATTTTTTTTTACACTAATAAAATATTCTTGTTTAAGAGTAAACAAAATACCCCTCCCCCCATGAATATAGACTTGCTTGGGCAATAAAGTAAAGGGGAGAGAAAAAAATAAAATAAAATAAAAATAATAGTAATAATTGTAGGTATGGCCAGGTAGAACAATGGATGAAGCACCAGCCCTGGAGCCACGAGCACCTGAGATCAAATCCAGCCCTGTAGACCCAACAATCACCCAGCCATGTGACATGCAAGCCACCCTATCCCCACTGCCCTGCAAAAAACAAAAAGAAGAAAAAAAAGACCCAAAATAAAATAAAATAGTAATCATAGTAGGGGTGGCTGGGTGGCAGACAGAGCATTGGCCCTTGAGCCAGGAGCACCAGGTCTAAATCTGGCCTCAGACACCCAAAGATCACCCTGCTATGTGGCCCTAGGCAGGCTACCCAGTCCCATTTGCCCTGCACCCTCCCCCAAATAATAATAATAAAAAAAATGTGCTTCAGTCTTTATTCCAACACCAACAACTCTGTCATGAGTGGATTTGCATTCTTTATGGTAAGTCCATCGCAAAAGTTACTTCAATATTTTTCCAACATTGCCATTGCTGATCGCAACTCCCTCCTTTCTTATTTCTCCAATATTATGTACTATATTTTCTCTCTCCTTTCACTCTGACTCTGCTGTAGGGTTGCTGAGTGGCACAGCAGACAGATCTAGGCCCAAGAAGCCCTGAGCCCCCATACCACCCCTTAGGCCCAGAATCCACCTGGCCCTATGGTCCTGGACAGGCCTTCCAATCCCAGCCCCTTTCAAGAAGTAAAAAAGAAAATGTGTTGTTATATCTGACCACTCTCCAACCATGGTCCATCCTCTTCTCCTTTATTCACATCCCCACCCCTTCCCCCTGCTCCCCCCTCCTTCTTACTCCAGATGCCTATACCCCATTGAATATATAAACTGTATCCTCTCCTAGTCACTTCTGATGAGAGCAAAGGTTCCCTCATTCCCCCTTGCCTTCCCCCTTCCATATCATTGCAATAGCTCATTGTAATAAAAAAAATCTTATTATATGAAATATATTGGCCTATTGCCCCTCTCCTTTTTCTTTCTCCCATTACATTTCCACTTTTTTTATTGACTCCATTTTTACACCATATTTTATCTTTGAATTCAGCTTTCTCCTGTGCTTCAACTATAAAAGCTCCTGCTACCTGCTCTATTAACTGAGAAGGTTCATATGAGTATTATCAGTGTCATTTTTCTATGTGGGAATACATGCAGTTCATTCTCATTAAGTCCCTCACATTTCCCCCCTCTCCTCCAATCTCCATGCTTCACCTGAGTCCTGTATCTGAAGATCAAACCTTCTGTTCACCTCTGGCCATTCCAAAAGGAACATTTGAAATTCCCCTGGTTCATTGAAAGTCCATCTTTTTCCCTGGAAGAGGACATTCAGCCTTGCTGGGTAGTTCATTCTTGGCTGCATTCTAAGCGCTTTTGCCTTCCAGTATATTATATTCCAAGCCCTACGAGCTTCCAATGTAGTTGCTGCTAAGTCCTGTGTGATCCTGACTGCAGCTCCATGATATTTGAACTGTGTCCTTCTGGCTGCTTGTAATATTTTCTCTTTGACTTGGGAGTTCTTGAACTTGGCTATAATATTCCTAGGGGGTTGGTTTTTTGGGATCTCTTTCTCAGGGGGATTGGTGAATTCTCTCCATTTCTATTTTGCCCTGTACTTCTAGAATTTCAGGGCAATTTTCCTGTAGTAGTTCTTTGAAAATGATGCTAAGGCTCTTTTCCTGATCATGACTTTCAGGTATTCCAATAATTTTTAAATTATCTTTCCTAAGTCTGTTTTCCATATTAGTTGTTTTTTCAATGAGATATTTCACATTTTCTTCTAATTTTTCATTTTTTTGGTTTTGAAGTATTGATTCCTGATTTCTGGTAAATTCATCAATCTCCCTGAATTCTATTCTTTGTCTGAAGGATTTCTTCTCCTCAGAGAGTTTTCTTATCTCTTTTTCCATCTGGCCAATTTTGCTTTTTAAGGCATTCTTCTCCTCAATAACTTTTTGAACTGTTTTATCCATTTGACCTAAGCTGGTTTTTAGCATGCTGTTTTCTTCAGCATTTTTTTTTTTTGGATTTCTTTGACTAAGCTGCTGACTTCATTTTCATGGTTTTCCTGCATCTCTCTCCTTTCTTTTCCCAGTTTTTCTTCCAACTCCCTCATTTGATTTTCAAAGTCTTTTTTGAGCTCTGTCATAGCCGGAGCCCAATTTCTGTTTTTTCTTGGAGTCTTTAGATGCAGGAGCTTGTGCTTCCTCATCTTCAGACTGAGTATTTTGATCCTTCTTGGGCTCATATGCAAAATATTTCTCAATGGTCTTCCTCTTATTTTTCTGCTTGCTCATTTTCCCAGCCTGGGCCTGGTTTTGGGGTGCTTCCTGAGCTTTTGGGACAGCCCACAAGGGTCTCAGTGTGTGAGGCTCTGTCCTCCCTCCTGGTCTGTGAATGACCATAAGCGCACACCTCTGCCACGGGGCTGAGGTTGGGGGGGCTGCTGTTCTATGGGGGGGGGGGCCTAGACTGTGATCAGGATCTGAATGTGGTCAGAAACCCCAGAGTACTGTTCCAAGGGCAGAGGGGAGAGCTTTGCAGACTCTCTCTCTTCACTCCCCTCCCTCAGCTCAATGGGCTCATGCCCTGGGGGCTCCTGCTTATGGGCTCCCCCTGCTTCTGTTTCAGGATCTGGGCTGTGGAAAGACCAAGCTGCTGGCTGTGTGCCCTGAGGGCTGAGCCCCACATGCTTGCTCTGGCCGAGGTCCCCCACTGTTAGCCCACTTTGTGCCCAGTGCTCCCCAAGGTGCAGCTCAGGAGACTCCCCAGCTGCTGTGAGCTGTGGCTCCCAGCGCCCTGGGGCTGCCTCCGGGAGGCTGATGTTCTTTCGCTCTGGCAGGCCACCCCTCTGGCGGGCCGCCCCCTCCAGCCTTGGGGAGCAGAGTCTTTCTGCTCTTTTCCCCGTTACCTTGAGTAGAACTGTCTCACTGGGTCCCTTTGTGGATTCTGTCTCTTGAAAGTTTAGTTAGAGTCCTTAGTTTCAAGTTTTATTAGAGAGCACCTAAGACTGGATCCCTTCTTGTTGCCATCTTGGCTCTGGCCCCCTAGATGAGATATCTTTTTGAATCTCACCTTGGTATATAATATGTGAAGTGTTACTCTAATTCTAATTTCTTTTGACCTACTGTTCAATTTTCTCAGTAGTTTTTGTCAGATAGTAAATCCTTTTCCTACTAGCTGGGATGTTTATGTTTGCTGAATACTAGGCTATTGAGTTTGGTTGATTTTGTATGTTTTGACTCTAATTTATCCCATTGATTCATCTTTTAATTTTTAAAACAATTCCAAATTTTTTTAAAGAATTACTACTTTTTAGTACAGCTGAGTTTTAACATGTCTAGATCAGCTTTATTTACCTTTTTTCATGATTTCCCATGAAATTTTGACCTTTTCTATCTCTACATTATTTTTACTGTTTTCCCACAAAGTAATTTTTTACAGTTTGATTGGTATGATATTGAATAAATACAGAAGATGGTATTGTCGTTTTTCTTATGCTGACTTTGAGCTACCTATATCATGGGGAGATAATATGTTTTCCATTATTTTGTCTGTCTTTATTTCTATAACGGGATTAGAATTGTACTTATATAATCTTGTTTTGTGGGAGGTAGAATAGTATGTAGTGAGACTGAGTTACATGTTGTCAATTTCTCTGTTCCAGAATCATCATTGTCCACAGACAAAATCAAGATGAGTAAAGATACCTAGAGATGTCGTAGACGACCTTGGTGTCTTCACTGCTGTAGCCTAGTGGGACCTGGACAGTCTACCAGCACCATGCTAGGAAACAGAATCACTTCCAGTTTAATTGTCTTGGGAAGATTCAGAAGATCAACCGGCAGAATAGAATACTAGTAACTAAGGCCCTTTCTTGGTATGTTAAGTGTTGCCAAACACTCAAACTCTAATGTAGAGAACACAACTCCAATGAGATGGCCACATTGTTTGAATGCTAAAGGTATGTGGACTGCCAAAGCTTGCTTAAAAGATTATTTTATGGAAATTACATGCAAGGAAGGAACTCACATGGTAGGCATAAGAAGTGATACAAAAACATTCTCAAGGTCTTTCTGAAGAAATTTGTTATCAATTGAATGAAATGGGAGACCTTGGCAAAAGACCACTCCATATCATATACCCCCAGCAAAGAAGGTACTATCTACAAAGCAGAACTTGAAAGTAGCTGAAATGAAATGCAAGATGTGCACATTTAGAGAAACCCACCCCAAATGTTCATGGGCCTATTTGTGCCCCACCTGTGGTGGAGCCTTCCTAGCCCATACTCAGGTACATTGTACCTGGAGACAACATAGCAATGCTATTTTGGTCCTCTCCAAAAAAGGTCAACAACCAACCAACATTTTGTAGTTATTTTTAAGTAGAATTCTCTCACCCATTGTGCTGAGATTTTTGGATTTATCATCTCTTATGAAAGAGTAGATAGATGTAGGATACTGATTGAAACACTTATGCATACAGTTAAAGAAGGAATTTATTTTGTTTGACCAAGCACATAGTATTTAACATAAGAAATTTGTCTTTATTCTATCTTCTCCTTCCCCCCACTCTCAATTTCTCTCTGTTTTCAGTTAAGTGACAAGGGAAGAAATAAACAAAATTTCTGTTCAATGAAAAGAACAATTAAAAAACCTTTTTAAAAAAGAGGCATGTATAATATTTAATATATTAATGAATAAAAATATTTTTGAAAATAAAAAATATTTTAAAAAGAAATTAAACATAATAAAACACCCTTTATTGTGACCTCTTCAGAGTAAATTATTTTTGTTTTTAAGACAATAGATATTGTCATTATGTAATCTAATGTGAGCTAATATTTCTTCCTTAGTTTATTAAAAGCCGCCAGATCCTGCTGGAGCCTGACTGTGATTCTCTTGTATTTAAACTGTTTCTTTCTGGATGTGCGAAGCATTACTCCTTTGCCTTGGAAGACTTGGATTTTGCCTTTTTGAGATTTTTTTCAAGAGGATTTTTAGCATACTCATTCTACTTTGTCCTCTTGTTTTAATAGATGTAGGCAGTTTCCTTTTATGATTCTTTGAAATACAGTGTCCATGTATTTTAATCATAATTTCAGAGAAAGACCAGTCTTGTTTTTATATTTTTTAATATATTTAAGGCAATGGGGTTAAGTGATTTACCCAAGGTCACACAGCTAGGCAATTATCAAGTGTCTTTAGTCGCATTTGAACTCAGGTCCTCCTGACTCTAGGGTTGGTCCACCACCTAGCTGCCCCAAGGAAGACAATTCTTGAATTGTATCACCTTGTCCAGTTTTCCCACATCAGTAGTTTCAAATATCAGATAGCTTATGTTTTCTTCTATTTCTTAAGTTTTTTATATATTTCTTATGTAAATGATTTTTGTTTTATCTATGCCAGTTTTCAGTTAATCCACAGTGTTAGTGGACTCCTTTACCAAATTTTGTTCAGAGTAATTTATTCTCTTTTTAGTCAGATCTTTTATTTCATTTCTTATCTTTTGCTTCATTTATTCTGGGTATTCAATTAGTTTTTGTGGGAAATCTACTACCCCCCAGACTCTTGTTTAATAGTTTATAGTTACTTTCTTCTAGGTTGGATGTTTTGATATCTCTGTATTTACAGGAATTCTTTATAGTAGTAAGTTTCTTTAGTTTACTAAAACTCACTAAAGCCTTAGTTCCCAAACTTGAACTTTGTGGCAGAGACAGGTTTTGTCCCTGATGCACATTTTGATAGGGGTAATAGACACTACTGGTTTTCAACTTGTTTAACTGAGTTTCTTTGCTCACCTTCACTTTATGAGTTAGCACCTCTGTCCAACCACTTCAGTCTTTGCAGCTTAGCACAATGGACCATTAAGGCCCTTGAGGGCATCTTTAAAAGGCATACTAAGGACTGTGAAGCACAAGGGTCCAGGGTGTCTGATGCAACTTTATTGGTTGTTATAGATCCTGTTTGTTTTCAAGGTCCCCCAAATAGGTTCTGACTCCCTACAGACTTGTCTAAGAGAATCCCCTGCCTGTCCCCATACTTACCTCCCTGGCCAAAGGATAACAATTCTTGTTAATAGCACTTTTGGTAAGGCCCTCTATGGGAGACCCTCTATAATTTATTAAGAAAATCTCAAATTTAACTTAATATAAAACTCATTGACTGAAATCTGGGCTTAAATTCATATGGTTATAAGCAGACAACTCTAAATGAACATAAATTGGTATAAAATTCTCTATCTTAAATTTACATAACTATAGAACCTTAAACACATTAAATATCTTTACCAGTCCCTCAAAAAAAAAAAACTAACATTCCATAAATTTCACCACAGCACTATTTTACCTTCCAACTGAAGAGACTGAGTCAGTTATATGAGTATAAAAAAGGGACAAAAGGAAAGAGGATTTTAATGATGCTAATTCTGTGTCTTATTTCTCTATTTCCTTGATGGATTCATAATTGTTATTTGGTTCCTTGGAATTGGATTTGTTTCTTTGCAGCATCAGTACTCATATGTTAAGCTGACCACTCCTCTTAGAGGTGAAGAGAGGACTGAATGGGTCTATTTGTCTCTGTTCCTCTGTGCCCATGGGATGATTGTGTATTAGGGAAATCTAGTTGAGAACATAGAAAACATAATTTACAATATAATGTGCTGTTTTGAAATCCTCTTCATCACATTGTGCTGGTCAAGACTCTTGGCTATCCAAACTGACAACTCAAATTCTCTGTCTTCCAAGAGGTTACAGCTTAAAACAGACATGATAATGACAATATAGTGATTTTTTTAAATAATGTAACAAGAAAGAGAAATTAAAAGCAATGACAGTCATAGAACAATAATCAAACTTCTGTTATGCTTATTTTGGTACTGGTCCATACTAATAATCAATATTTGAAAACTTCTTTATTTTTGTTCAAAATAGTAAAGTTTTATTCACACTTTAAAACATATGACAGCAATGAAGGGACCATACACTCAGAGCCATGAAATATCAAGTAACTTTTTAATGGTATAACCTCCCTATTCCCTGGAATATTCTAGAAGACCATCCAATATTGAGACTGCTATTGCTGTAGTTTCATCTTGAAGACTCAAATTTTTTAAAAATTAAAGAAAGTGAAAAAATATTAAGTTTCAGTCTGTATTCAGACAGTACCAGTTTTTTTCCCCCACTGGAAGAAGATATTCAGCTAAATAGAGCAGATTCAATCCAGGATGCATAAGAGACGTCTCACTACCATTCCCTCACATCTATAAAACCAACAATAATTCTGAGAATGGGGTTTAGAGGTCAGGCAATGTAAAGGAGGTAGTCAAGAATGTATTCTCCTCTGTGGTTCTCTCCATGGACTTCCCGGGAAATAGTCTTGACTTTGATGATCTTCTTCTTGGTGGCTCCATTCCTAGTATTGCTGATGCTGGTCTATGGCAAAGGGAGGGATGTAGCCAGAGAATACTAAACTCTATGCAGTCTGTGAGAAGATGCAATAAGACATAAAAATGAACCTAAACTCTCCTTCCTATAGGAAGGGCATAAATGGACTCTTTTTTTGTCTCCCTATCTTTCCCCACTCATCTGATTCAAAGATCATCAAGGTAAAACTGGAAATTTAGAGATTATCTTGCCCAATGTTCTGCTCTTAGAGATGGACAAAGAAGCTGAAGATCAGAATTAATGAATGATCTAAAGCCAAATATGTGAAAGGTTCAGAATGTAAATTCAGGTACTGTGATTCCAAATAAAATGATTTTTTCACTAGGGTTCTCTAAACTTTATTTTGTTTCCTTTACACCTGCAAAAGCCCCCCCAACACCATGTTCTAAGAGGGAAAAATCTTATGATAATTGGTGATTCATCATTTATCCTAAATTTCCTCCTTCTTCTCATTATTGTATTCTTTTTCATCTGTGTCAGAAAGCTGTAGGACCTTATATAAAACTTGCTAGTCCAGATGTTTCAAGGCCAGCCCTTTCTGAATTTTGTCCTGAGAAGAAATCTGGGGTACTCCTATACCTGACTTCTCTAGGAGTACTGTGTGTCCTTGTTCAATAGTGGTCTTTCAAGAGATTTGCCCAGTATATCTTGAAGAACTTGTTTTGAAACAATCCTAGATTCTTGTTCCAATTTCTGATCAGGTTGGCATTGAGAAATTCTGGGGTTTTTGCATGGCTGCCCAGATGAATCATGCATCCACTGTTTTGAACAGGTTAAGGGATTCTTAGACTTAGGTAGAGGAAGTTCTGGATTCTGAGTATGGTCCATGTAGTGTAGTTCTTCACGAGGCTGTGTTAAACTTTTATATTTATTTTGAAGCCAATTTTGAAGACTCCAATCTTTGCGCAGGGGTTGTGAAGG
The DNA here is from genome assembly GCF_037893015.1 of Macrotis lagotis. Taxonomy (NCBI): domain Eukaryota; kingdom Metazoa; phylum Chordata; class Mammalia; order Peramelemorphia; family Peramelidae; genus Macrotis; species Macrotis lagotis. The sequence goes on from NC_133666.1 coordinate 385,709,592, forward strand.
AGGTTCAGGTTCACTTTGAGCTGACTGGATTGGTGGTAGTAATGTGTTCTGAAGGGATTTGTCTATATGCTTCAAAACAGGAATGCTCTGAGGCCTTTCTGAAGGTTCCTTGGGAGACAGTATTGGATGAGGTGCTTCAGTCTTCTGAAGGGATTTGTCTATATATTTCACAGAAGAAATGTTCCCAGGCTTTTCCACAGCTTCCTGGGAAGACAATATTGGATGAGGTGGCTGAGTCTTAAGCAGAGGCTGGTCCTTGTGTTTCATCAGAGTCCTCTCCGGTCTTTCCAAAACATCCTTAGGGGATATTATTGAATGGGGAGGCCAAGTCTTGTGAAGGGGCTTGTCCTTACACTTCATGGAATTCCTCTCAGACTTTTCCAAATGGTCCTGAGAGGACATTAATAGATGAGGTGGCCAAGTCTTGCCAAGGGGCTTGTCCTTATGCTTCTTCAGACTCTTAGGGCTTTCCAAAAAGTCCTGGGAACACAGCGCTGGATGAGGAGGCTGAGACCTGTGAAGAGGCTTGTCCTTATGCTTTACCACAGTCCTCTTGGGTCTTTTCAAAGGGTGCTGCAGAGACAATACTGTGAGAGGTGGCTGAGTCTTATAAAGGGACTTCTTATGTTTCCTAGAAAAAATGCTTGCAGGTTTTTCCAAAGGAACATGGGGACACAGTACTGGAGGAGGAGATTTTGTATGTCTCCTGGATGGAGGGCAAAGAGGAGCAGGATGACAAGGATGTCGAATGCAGCTCATACTATCATCAGGGTCCATTTGCACAAATCGTCTCTTCTGGGGAGGATCAGATTGACTCTTCTGGTGTAACGGCTGTTTCTCGATCTTCAGAAGGGGCTTAGCTTTTTGCTCCACAGGAGTGCTCCCAGAATTTTCCAAAGAGGTCTGAGGAGACATTACAGGTTGAGATAGTCCAGTCTTCTGAAGGGGCTTGTCTGTATGCTTCAGTGAAGGAAAGTCCCCAAGCTTTTCCAAAGGGACCTGAGGAGACAGTATCAAATGAGATTTTGAATGTCTCCTGGATGGAGGGCGAGGAGGAGCAGGTTGGCATGGGTGCCGGATGCAACCCACACTTTCATCAGGGTCCATTGGCACAAATCGTCTCTTCTGAGGAGGGGCAGAATGGCTCTTCTGTGTTGAGGGCCATTTTCCAATGTTCTTAAGGGGCTTTTCCATATGATTCACAGAAGGAGTGGTCTCAGGCCTTTTCCAAATGTCCTGGGGGGATAGTACAGGGTGAGGTGACTGAGTCTTATGAATGGGATTGTCCTGATTCTTCATCAGACTCCTTGTAGGACTTTCCAAGGGAACATGGGAAGATAGTACTTTATGGGGAGGTTTTGTATGTCTCCTGGGTGAAGGGCGAGGAGGAGCGGGTCGGCATGGATGCCTGATACAGCTTATAATTTTATCAGGTTCCACTTGCATAAATTGTCTCTTCTGGGCAGGGCCAGATTGACTCTTCTGGGTTAGGGTCCACTTCTCAGTCTTCTGAAGGGGTTTGTCTATATGCTTCACAGAAGGAGAGCTCCCAGACTTTTCCAAAGAGACTTGGGGAGACAATGTAGGTTGAGATAGTCCAGTATTTTGAAGGGGCTTGTCTATATGCTTCCCAGGAGGAATGCTCCCAGACTTTTCCAAAGGGACATGAGGAGACAGTACCAGATGAGATTTTGACTGTCTCCTGGATGGAGGATGAGGAGGAGCAGGTTGCCATGGATGCTGGATACAACTCAAACTTTCATCAGGGTCCATTTGCACAAATCGTCTCTTCTGGGGAGGGCCAGACTGAGTCTTCTGGTCCAGGGGCCGTTTCTCAGATCTCAACTTCGAAGTCTCCTTTTGGAACTCAGCTATCATTTCCAATTGCTTTTCCTTCAAGGAAATTTTGGTTCCTTGGGATTTGATAAAGGACTTCATAGGGAGTTGTTCAGCCGGATCCTTCTCCTCTTGCTCCCAGGTCATGATGTTGGGCTTGGAGTTCAGATTCTTGGGTTTGCACCTGTTAGGACACATCTTATTTATCTTAATGTGTCCAAGGGAGCCACAATTACCACATATTAGATTCGATGCAGGGATCTCTGGTTTAGGGAGCTTCTGATGAGAAGGGTCTTTCTTCTTTTTCTTTTGGTGAGATCTATTTTGGAATCTTTTCTTCTGTTTCCCATATTCCTGCTGCTTCTGCTCATCTTTGGTGTTCCTCACATGGACGTAGGCTTTGATTACTGCTGGATCCCAGATTCTCTCACTCTGCACATATTCCCTGCCAGACTCATCAATATAAGTCCTGTGGATAACCAGAGATACAGGAACTGAGGAAGTTGAGCCTTCATTCTGCTTCTCTTTCTGGCTTTTGTCTAGGAGGTGAGCAACCTCATCTCTGAGCATCAGGTGTTGCTTTTCCTGGCACTTGGAATTTTCCTTCTTTTTCTGTAGCCTCTGAGGGTTGGTCTTACCCTCCAGGAGGTCCTCAATTTTTTGGCACATCAAATCTGTCAGATGATCACTTTCTTCATCTGAACTGCTACTTTCTGTATCTGTGGATAGCACTTCATTAGAAGCCAGCACCTTGTTCTGGAGGTCAAAAATTCTCTGGACATTTTGCTGGTAGTGTCTCTGCTGCTCTGCTCCTGAGGGATGGGGCCCTCTTGCAAATTTGGTGAGGGCTTTGGTCTTGGTCTCTGAGTGTAGCTCCTTTGTAGACAGGTCTCTGATAACTCCAATCACCTCCCAGCGGGACAGTTTTTTGATCTCCTCTTCTGACATACCAAACATCCTCAACAACTTCTGTGCTTCCTTCAGGGTGAGGCGTCGAAGGTCTGCATCAGTACCCATCACTTTTCTTGCCTCCAAACTGGTTTTGTTTTCTTGCTTGGATTTACAAGCCACTTTAACATAGGAGATGCCCTCCCCACAGCCTGTGGGGTCAGCCACTCCTGTCACCTCCAGCAGACACTGTCCTTTGGTGGCTGCTAGGAAGGCCTGAGTTGTGTTCCATGGAGCAGCCTGGATCTCATCTTCAAGACCCATGATTTCATCACTGGTCTTTTCTTTGTTCAGGAGGGCTACCTCCTCATAACCAGCATCCCTGAGGCGCTGCTGGGAGGCCAGCATGCTGTACAAAGCACAACACTTCTCTGGGGTCAACATGTCCCTCAATTCTTCTTCACTTGGCAGGCAGAAATTATCCTTCAGCACCCACCAATTAAAATACATCCCTGTCCGATGGAAATCAGAACACCTAGTGAGCCTCCTCCGAATACTATTCTCAGAAATTCCGGGGAAGGCCCTGTGAATATCTTCCATGTGAATCCTGCGAGGTCTATAAGGGCTCTTCCAAAACTGCCTGTATATAAACACCTGAAGGAACTCATGGATGTAATTCACTGCCATTTTTGAGTTGGGGGCAGGAACTTCATATAGTGGGCACTGCTGTCCAACAGTAAATATATCTTTCACTTCCCTCAGAAAGTAGCCTGCTTTTGTCACAACAACTAGGAAGTCTGTGTCTGCCATCTGATGTGGGTAGATGGGAGCTCGAAAAAGTTTGTTCTCCAAAGCCTGGAGGAGCTGACCAGCATGGAGTTGCCCCAGGAAGGGTGAGGATGAACAGAACACAAGGTTCCCATATTTGCAGGCAGAAGGGCCAGGGTCCTTTCCATTTTCCCTTTTGTAATAGTTCTGGATTATTGAAGCCATTCCCACCTGGTTCAACAAGGGTGGATTCTCCTCACTCCATTCCACCAGAATGAGATCGCCATCTTGCCCACTCAGGTCTTGGATTGTCTTCATAAAAAACATGTGACCTCCCCCTGAAGCCTGCAGCTCTTTCTGCCATTCTTGGGCTTTCTTTTGGATGCGATAAGTCAAGCTGTGGACAGGCTGGGGCCCTTTCCCCAGCCATCTGACTGGTGGTCGATGAAACAGCCGGAGCTGCTCAGGTCCCAAGTGGGTAGGAAAGAGGCTGCAGTGCAGATCCATTGCTGGAGCTGAGTGCTGGATAATGGGATCCCTGAAGGACACCTGGAGGCCATGCTGGCAGGGGAAGTAAAACTCATCATTGGACAGGTTCCAAGGGTCCTTGGCTTTCAGCTGGACTGGAGTTTGCTCAGCCTCATCCAGGCTCCTGATGCCACATTTTGGCATGATTTGGCTACTCTCAGAAGGCTGCTTCTGGGTCAGTAGTCTAGAGGCTGGGGATTCTACTTCTTGAGGCTCCTCAATATCATATAGAAGAAGGTTCTCATCATCTGGATCAATGGTAAGTACTGTAGGATAGAATGGCTTATGTATGGCTTGGGCATCCCAAATAATGTTGTCCTCCCATTGCCCATGGATAAGCTCTTCATTTTCAGGGACAAAAATGGACCCACCAGGCTTAGAAGGATCCCTGGCACCTGTTTCAAAGAATCTGGTCTTCTCAGAGGGAATCCACCCTGCCTGAGAAACTTTTTGGGCATCAGGGAAGGAATTTTCGATGTCTCTGTTATCCCAGATTATGTCATCTTCCCAAGATTTTTGAGTGACCATCAGGAAGTTTTCATCCTTCAGCAAGGGGTGGTCTGTTTGGATTGACTCCTCTTCTTCTGGTGACTTCTCTTTGAGTTTAAATCCATAATCAAATCCTCTCCCATGAGGAGGAACCCCCAGCATATCATACCAAAGTCTGGCAGGACCATAGCGCCATTGGGCCACCTCCTTTGTCTGAGGGTCAGAGAGAGGGTCAGACAACTGAGAGCCAGGCTGGGGTGCAACTGGAGCTATCATTTTTATCTCATCATCTGTGAGGCATTCCTCTGGATCTGGTGATCTTACACTCTGGGGGCCCTCCAGAGCAGGTTTTGGGGGACACTGTCCCTTCTGCTTTTTCCTCCTTCTCAGCCTCTTTCTGACCTCCTGCCACCTGGATGTCCTCTTCTGGGTATCAAAGAGCCTAAGGAAACGTAGAGGCTTTCCATGATGAAATTCTGGCCAGAGTTCTGTGACTGTAGGTGTTCTGGCATTCCTCAGGTTGACTCCCCAAGGAGCTCCAGGACCCTGCTCCTCCATATTTTCAATCTCCTCCAAAGACCTTCTGGAATCCAAAGGTAAATCCTCTGGGGTGGAGGTACAGCTGTCTCTGGATTGTAGGGTCCTGTCTTCTTCTATTTGGGATCCTGCAATTCTGTTCATGTGCACAGGAGAGAGAGATGGGAATCCCCTCTACTCTGTAGAACAGAACAGGTATAATGACAGGAATCAACTTCAAAACTTGCTTTTATACTTCCTTTTTGAAGAGGATTCACACCTTTCTAGAAGTCTAAAAATGACTGGGGTCATTTAAAAGGGAAGTGATCCTTCACTCTCAGAGGTGAGAACTCACTCAATATTTCTGCAGGGTCTTAGTGCTCATCCACACAAACACTTGTGTTGGAAATCATACAGGTTAAGGGTCAAGCTAACCTGAGGGTCCTGACAGACCATTATTATTATTTTTCCCATATTTACCATGTTGCAAAATAAAGCACAAACAAACCAAAAGAATCAAAATAAAGACAATCAAAAAGTAGGCTACTGTCTACAATCAGAGTTCATCAGTTCTGTTCTGGAGGTGGATAGCATCTTTCATCAGAGGACCTTTGGAATTTTCTACAAGTCTTAATCAGGGTAGCTAAGTCTTTATTAGCATCAGATCCTTATCATGTGACTGATAAGTGTGTACACTGTTGTGGTTCTGCTTACTTTACCTCACATCAGTTCATTTAAGTTTTCTCATGTTTTACTATATTTACTATATCTTGATTCTCATTTCTTACTGAAAAATAATATTCTATCATGTTGAATTACAGACAGGGATATTTTTCACCTCCTCCCTCAACAATTGGAGCTCCCTGGCTTTTCAACATCTCAGAAGATTTCAGATTGAGCAAGAAAGCCTTTCCAGATCTCCATAATGTTTTGGCTTTCCTCATTATTCCACTAAATCCCCAACAACTCAACCCCACCTTGTGGATTTAACTGCATGTTTTCTTGTGAATGTGGAAAGGTGGAAACTCATTGTTGAAGAGAATGTTTTTCTTATGCTTTCTGGAAGGTGACCAATGGCGTTGGAATGTTCCTTTAAGCATCCAGAAATTTCCTGAAATGTCTAGGTCCAACAAACATGAATCTAGTACAAAGCTGGTGACAATCCCTCAGTCAAATAGCTTGGCTTGAATCTAGCACAAAGGAAGAAAATGGTGTGGTTGGCAATCCTCCTAGTCCCTGGCAGAAAAGAGTTAATGAGGAACAGCAGTTCCGGGAGGGAGGGAGGGAGGGAGGGAGAGAGAGAGAGAGAGAGAGAGAGAGAGAGAGAGAGAGAGAGAGAGAGAGAGAGAGAGAGAGTTGAAAGAGAAACAGAAGGGTAGAAAGAGACAAACTGACAGACTGGCAGAGAGACAGAGGTATTTTCAGTTATTCTCTGAGTCTATACATGTCCATATATGAGTTGGTATGAGGATGGACCCCCTAGATTTTTCTTCAAGATTAGGACATGTCTTGTCAGGTCTTTTTCCCAACTAAGTCCTATATATTTCCTCTTCTGTGGTCCTACTTTGAGCTTTTAAAACCCCTTTCCTCTATACCTTCACCCTCTACATCCAGACATACAGATACCCCTCAAACTTGAACAACTTTGTCCCTGAGGCTTGCATAACAAAACCCATTTTCTTAAGGAGGACCTGTAGTTTGATTTCAGAAGTGACTGGACCAACACTGGGTAGTGGGTAGCCTCTTAACTTTAAAGTCTTTGCAGGATATTCAGTGGCTTCTTTAGTCCTACTGAATTCTAAGGAAAGCTGTTCCACCTCTTCCCTCAACAACTAGAGTTCTGGTTTTGCTGGCCTTTCTGCCATCTCAAAAAATCCTGGCTTGAGCAAGAAATCTTTGGCAAATCTCTATATGTCTGCATTCCTCTTTCCACGAGGACCCAAGCAGCCCAGTCTCTCCCTGTGACTTTCAATAATTATTTTCTTTCTCTATTCCTGAATATTAGAATGTTTACAGTCAGGGTCTAGAGAATGGCTATCTTTGACTCTATGGAATGTAGCCAATGGTGCTGAAATGAGCTCTTAAAGATCCAGTCATTCCCTGAAAAGTCTAGGTCCATCAGAGACTATTCCACTGCAAAGTTAGGGGCAATCTCTCTATGAAATGTCTTGCCTGGCTTGTCATGTAGTCAAACTTGACCCAGTTCAGAAGAAGAGGAACAAAGAGTGATGCAAAGGAAGACATGTCAGTCCTAGAAATCCTTCAAGCATCTGGCAGAAAAGAAATCCAAGAGAAGAACAAGGAGGGCGAATTGGATGAGACAGATGGAGAAAGAGGAACAGAGACATAGAAGCATACAGTAAGTGAGAGCCAAAGGGGGGGGGGGGGGGGGAGAGAGAGAGAGAGAGAGAGAGAGAGAGAGAGAGAGAGAGAGAGAGAGAGAGAGAGAGAAAGCGCCAGGTAGACAGAGCAGAAAGAGACAGAGAGACAATGAGAGAGAGAGAGAAAGACATCCAGAGAGGCAAAGAGGGAATGAAAGATGGGACTGGGGGATAGAAACTGAGACAGACAATGATAGATATAGTCTTAGAGAGAGACAGAGACAGTGAGAAAGAATCAGAGAGACAGAGAAAGAGAGATGATTAAAAAAGAAAAGGGGGGGGGACAAGACAAGCAATCAGGCAGTCAGATAGAGAGATAGAGTGATTTTACACTATCATCTGAGTCTATACATGTTGTTCTCCCTTTGAGTTGGTATGAGGAAGGACCAGCCTGCTTTTTTTCTCCCAAGTTTGGGAATTGTTTGGGCAGTTCTTTTCCCAGTATCAAATCTACCTGGATCCTGATTTGTAGACTTGCTTGAAGCTCCCTTTCCCCCCATACCCACAAGACCTCCATGGAGCCTGTACCACAGAGACACCCCTCAAGCTTGAGCAACTTTTGCAATGAGACTTGCATATCAAAGCCCCAGCACTCAGAGTTTGAACACCCTTTCTCCACCTTCAATTCTTAAGAGGACCTCTAGTTCCATTTTCTGAAGCTTCTGGACAAACAAAGGGCTAATGGGGAAACTCTTAATCTATAAAACCTTGCAGCATATCCAGGGGCTGTTCTAGTCCCACTGAATTCCAAGGGAAAACTTTTGACCTCTTCCCTTAACCCTTGGAATTCTAGGTTCTCTGGCTTTTCTGTCATCTCATGAAATCCTAGCTTGAGCAAGAAATCCTTGACACCTTTCTGCATTCCTCCTCCTTCTACTATAACCTCAAGAAGCCTAGATACCCACATTTCTCTGTCTTTTTTGCAAGGCAAAGGGGGTTAAGTGCCTTGCCCAAGGCCACACAGCTAGGTAATTATTAAGTGTCTGAGACTGGATTTGAACCCAGGTACTCCTGACTTCAGGGCCCATGCTTTATCCACTACGCCGCCTAGCCACCACCTAACCATCCCCTCTGTCTTTTGCTTAATATTGGAAGGTTCAAACTCAGGGATTAGAGGATGGCTGTCTTAAATTCTGTGGAAGGTGACCAATTATGTTGAATTGAGCTTGTAAAAATGCAGCCAAATTGTGAAGTATCTAAGCTCATCAAAGATTACTCCAATGCAAAGCTAAGAACAATTCCTTTGTCAAAAGTCTTGACTGGCATTTCATGGAGTCCACCTTGTCCCAGTTCAGAAGATGACCATTTAATGATTCAAGGGTGCTTTCTTGAAGCACCTGACAAAAAAACAGATCCATGGGAAGAACAAGGTGGATGTGGTAGATGAGAGCTTCAAACAGAGATGAAGGAACAGATTCAAAAAGAGAAATAGGCAGTGAGCCAAAGAGGGAGGATTAGGAAGAGACATGAAGAGAGGGAGAGAGAGGAAGGGAGAAGGAGAGAGAGCAAGGGGAGGGTGACTTCCTTGTAAAAATAATAAAAATGAGGTTATAGGAATATAGAGAAGAACCCTTCCCTAAACGCCTCACCTGAAATTTCCCTTGGAGTTATGACTCCTAGATGGAATATGAGTTTATTGGGGAAGAGAATCCTAAAGAGCTTGGGCTTTGGTGATGGGTATGGTCATTAACTGGCATTTTTTCTTGCCAGGAACCCAAATTTGGGACTTTTGGATTGGTTGTCTGAGGTTATTCTTGGTTCTTCTACTGGAGGTCAGTCAGATAAACTGGGAGGAGGGCATCAGGACCCAGAGGCACCCAATCCTGTTTCTAATTGGCCCCACCCAGTGGCCTGCTTATATTAGGAGAAGGTCTGAAGAAGTCTCCTTAGTGAGAGTTTGGCTGCCCCAAGTGAGACAGACTTGCTCTACTATCACTCCTACCAGAGACCTGTAGGAGACTTTCATCTGAAAGCTACTCTAGCCAACAGCATTGTGATGGGTGTCTCCTGGAAGAAGATGGGGGAAGAGGAACAGAGACAGACAGTGTGTGTGTGTGTGTGTGTGTGAGAGAGAGAGAGAGAGAGAGAGAGAGAGAGAGAGAGAGAGAGAGAGAGAGAGAGAGAGAGAGAGAGATGAAGAGGGGAAGAGACAGACAAATAGACAGAGAGTCAGAGGGATTTATAATCATCCTCTGAGCCTCTACCTGTCCATTTGCCTTTCTGGCAGTGTGAGGATGGACCAGCTGCTTTTTTCTTCAAAATTAAGGCATTTTTTTCCTTCAGAATTGAGACATTTTTTGCAGGTCTTTTGACCATCGCCAATATATGTGATTCCTGATTTGTGGATGAGAGAATCAAACAGCAAATCATAGAAATAATCAATAATTATATCCAAGAAAATGATAATGATGAGACAAACTAAAATATATGGGATGCAGCCAAAATCTTGAGGTAAAACTTTATGTCTCTAATTGCTTATATGAATAAAATATGGGAAGAGGACATCAATGAATTGGTTATGCAACCAAGAAAACCTCAAAAAAGAACAAAGTAAAGATCCTCAATTAAATAACAAGTTAGGAATTCTGAAAATCAAGGGAGAGATTAATAAAATTGAAATCCATAAAAGTATTGATCTAATAAATAAAAGTAAGAGTTGGTTTTATAAAAGGGTCAATAAAATATACAAACCTTTGGCTAATCTGATTACAAAAAAAAAGAGAGAATACCAAATTATCAGTATCAAAAATGAAAAGAGTGAACTAACCATCAATGAGCAAGAAATAAAAGAGATAATTCAGAGCTACTTTGCTTAACTATATGCCAATAAATTTGAAAAACTGAAGGAAATAGATGAATATTTACAAAAAATACAAACTGCCCAGATAAACATAAGAGGAAATAACATACTTATATAAACAACCTCATTTGAGAAAAAGAAATTGAAGAAGCCATCAATAAACTCCCTAAGAACAAGTCTCCAGGTCCAGATGGATTTACAAATGTATCTATCAAACATCTAAGGAACAATTAATTCCTATTCTATATAAACTAATTAAAAAATAGGAGGTGTTCTTCCAAATTCCTTTTATGACAACCACATGATGCTTATACATGAACCAAGAAAAATCAAAACTGACAAGGAAAATTAAAAACCAATCTCCCTAACAAACATTGAAGCAAAAATCTAAAATAAAATTTTAGCAATAAGATTACAACAAGTTATTACTAAGATAATACAGCATGATCAGGTTGGATTTTACACCAGGTAGGCAGGGAAGGTTCAATATTAGGAAAACATTCAACATAATTGGGCATATCAATATCAAAACCAACAGAAATCATTATTATCTCAATAGATGCTGAAAAAGTCTTTGATAAAATAGATCCATTCCTATTAAAATCCACTAGAAAGTTTGGGAATAAATGGAGTTTTCCTTAAAATAGTAAGTAGTATCTATCTAAAAACCACTAACAAATATTTTATGTAATGGGGATAAACTTGAAGCATTTCCAATAATATCAGTGGTGAAACAAAGATGTCCATTATCAGCATTAGTATTCAATATAGAATTAGAAATGCTATCTTTAGCAATAAAAGAAGAAAAAGAAGAAGCAAAGCTTTCACTCGTTGCAGGTAATATGATGGTACTTGGAGCACCCAAGAAAACTGTCTAAAACAACTCCTTGAAACAATTAACAAATTCAGCAAAGTAGCAGAATCTAAAATAGACCCACAGAAGACATCAGCATACCTATATATGAGTAACAAAGCTTGAGTGCAAGAGATAGAAAGAAATTCCATTTAAAGTAACTGTAGACAACATTAAATACATGGGAATCTACCTCCCTGACAAACCCAGAAATTGTATTAACACAATTATAAAGCAATTCTCACCCAAATAAAGTCAGATCTAAATAACTGGATGAATGTCAATTGATCATGGTTTGGCTGACCTAATATTAAAAAATGACAATTCTACCAAAGTTAAATTACTTATTCAGTGCTATACCAATCAAGCTACCAAATAATTATTTTATGGAGCATTAAAAATAGTAAAAAAAATTTCATCTGGAGAATCAAAAGGTCAAGAATAGTAAGGGAACTGTTAAAAAATGTAAATCCAGATTTAAAACTAAACTATAAAGCAGCAGTCATCAACACTGCCTGGTACTGGTTAAGAAATAGAGTAATGAATCAGTGGATTAGGAAGAGACAGTAGTAAATAGCAACTGTAATCTACTGTTTGAGAAATGCAAAGATAGTAGCTTCTTGGATAAGAACTCACTATCTGACAAAATTTGTTGGGAAAACTGGAAAATAGTACAGTAAAAACTAAGCATAGGCCCATATCTCACATCCTATACTAAAATAGATTCATCATGGGTTCAGAATTTAGACATAAAGGGTGACACCAGAGATAAATTAATAGACCAAGAAAGACTCTATTCATCAGATCTATGGAAAGGGACAAATGTATGACAAAACAAGAAAAAGAGTACATTATAAAATGCAAAATGAATGCTTTTGACTTTATTAAATTGAAAAGTTTTTAAATTACTATAATCAGAGCTGTTAAAATTGGAAGGAAAGCAGAAAGCTGGAAAACAATCTTCACAACTAGGATTTTTGATAAAGGTCTCATTTCTAAAATATATAGAGAATTGTATCAGATTTATCAAGTCATTCTCAAATTGACAAATGATCAAAGAATATGTATAAATAGTTTTCAAATGAAGACACTAAAGCTATATATTTTCATATGAAAAAATGTTCCAAATCATTATTGAGAAGATACATGCAAATTAAAACAGCTGAGGTTTCACCTCACACCTGTCAGATTTGCTAAAATGACAAAATGGAAAATAATCAAACTTGGAAAGCTTGTGGGAGGATTGGGACATTAATGCGTTGCTGGTGAAGTTGTGAACAGATTCAACCTTTCTGGAGAGCAATGTGTAACTATGCCCAAAGAGAAATAAAATTGTCCATATGCTTTGATCCAGAAATTCCAATTCTAGACCTATATCCAGAAGAAATCATAAAAATGAAAAAAGTCCTACATGTTCCATACTATTCATAGCAGCTTTTTGTAGTAGGAAAGAGAAGGAAATTGTGATAATGCCTATCAATCAGGGAATGGTTAAACAAGTTATGAAACCTGAATACTATAGAATATTATTGTTCTATAAGAAACCGTAAATAGATTCTAGAGAAGCATAGTATGAGTTACAGGATCTAATGCTGAGTGAAAGGAGCAGAACCAAGAGAACAACATTGTCAGATGATCAACTTTGATGAATGCAATTCCTCTCAGCAGTTCAGAGCTAGGACGACCCTATTAGACTGGTTATGGACCATGCTTTCCCCATCCAGAAGAAGAAAAAAATAAAACAAAACAAAAAACCTTCAGAATCTGTTGATCACTACTTTCATTTTGTTTAAAAAGAATATCTCTGATGTATTTCTTTCCCTTAATCCTAATTTCTCATACTGAAAATGACTAATCTGATTAACCTCTTTGCTGCTAAGGAGAAGGTGGAAGGCAATTTTGTAACTTAAAAATATACATATGCATATGTATGAATGTTGAAGACTTTCTTAACATGTTTTTAGAAAAAAATATGAATTTTTTTTAAAAAAAAGGACAACTGACCCACATTTTGTAGTTATTTTAAATGGAATTCTCTAACACTTTGTGCTGAGATTTTGGGGTTTATCATCTCTTGTGAGAAAGTAGATAGTTGAAGGGTACTGAATGACATTTTTATATCTAGTAATAGAAGGAATTTATTCTGTTTGACTGAGCACACAATATTTAAAAGGAGGAATTTGTTTTTATTCCATCTCCTCCTCCCTCCCACCCCACTGTCTTTTTCTGTTTGCAGTTAAGAAAAAATAAATAAAATTCAGGTTCATTAAAAAATTTAAAGAACTTTTTAAAAAGATGTTTCATATTTAAAATATTGATTAAATGGCTAAAGCAAAAAACCAAAAAATTCCATAAAACTTAATAAAGCATCATTTATTTTGAACTCTAGGTTAAATTGTTCTTGTTTTACCATTAAGTAGACCAGTGTAAGGTAAGGTTTCTTAAGTTTATTAGAAGCCTCCACATCCCCTGAGTCTGATTGTGTTTCTCTAGTATTTGGACTGCTTCTTTCTGCATGTATGAAGATCTGAATTTTGACCTTTTGATATTTGATATTTTTTTTAGGTTTTTTGCAAGGCAATGGGGTTAAGTGGCTTGCCCAAGGCCACACAGCTAGGTAATTATTAAGTGTCTGAAGCCGGATTTGAGCTCAGGTACTCCTGACTCCAGGGCTGGTGGTCTATCCACTGCTCCACCTAGCTGCCCCTTGAGATTTTTTTTTTTTAAAGAGGATATTAGGGTGTTTTATTTTTACTTTGTCTTTTGATTCTAATAGATTTCTGCAGTTGCTTTTTATGATTTCTTGAAATACAATATCCATGTCTTTTTTAAATCATAATTTTCAGAGAAAGACCATACTTGAATTATATCTCCAGTTTTCTCACAGTTGTTTCAAATATCAGATAGTTTGTTTTCTTCTATTTATTCTCTTCTCATTTATGTCTTTTTATTTTTTGAGTCTTTGTGGTAAATCTACTTTTCCCCCTTTGAGTCTCTGTGAGTTTTTATAATTACACTTTTCTAGGTAACATTTTTTAATATCTCTGCATCTACAAGAATTCTTTATAGTAGTTGGGTTTTTTTAGTTTATTCCTCACTCCAGCCTTAGTTCCAGAACTTGAACTTTGTGGCAGAGGTGGCTCTGTCCCTGATCCAATTTTTTACAGGGCTGATAGACCCTACTGGCTTCAACCTGTTTATCAGGGTTTCTATGCTCACCTTCACTTTTATGAATTTGCATCCCTGTTCACCCACCCTGATCTTTGCAGCTCAGCACAATGGACCACCAGGACCCTCCAGGGCATCTCTAAAAGGCCTGCTAGGGACTGTGAAGCCCAAGGGTCCAGGTTGTCTAAGTGTTGTTGCAACTTAATTAGTTTTTATAGATATTAGCTGGTTCCAAGATCCCACAGTGGGTTCTGAATCCCTATAGTCATGTCCAAGGGAACTTTCTGTCTCCCTCCACATCCTACCTCAACTGTTTGTTGCTCCCTGGCACATGCAGAAAAATTCTTAGTAATAGCATTTTCTGTAAGGTTTCTTGAGAGATCCTTTGTAATTTATTAAGAAAATCTCATATCTCATTTAATTAAAAAACACATCCAATGAACCCTGGGCTTAAATTGATCTGGTTAAAAAAACTCTTAATTAACATAACAATATAAAAATCTGCATCCTAAATTTATATAACTATAGAGCCTTAAACACAATAAATACCTTTACCTATTCTTCCATAAAGCAAACATCAAATAAATTCCACGATTTTTCTCTTTTTTACCTTCCTTTTTAAAAAAAATGAATTTATTTATTTTCATTCATATACACATATATATTTCCAAGTTACAAAATTTCCCTTCACCCTCCTTTCCCAAGCGTCTCCCCCCTCAGTAGGGAACAATCAGGTTAGCATTTTATATATGTATTTTGAGATGTATTTTGATTACAAATTAGTAATTTTTGGCATGAGAAATTAGGATTACAAGAAAGAGATACATAAGAGATAATTTGTAAAAGTGTTCATCAGATTCTGAAGGGGTTTTTTTCTGTTTTGTTTTATTGTTTTTCTTTTTCTTCATGGGGGTAATATGGGCCATAACCAGTCAAATCCAGTTGTTCTAGCTCTCTGGACTGCCAAGAGGAGTTGCTTCCATCAAGGTTGTTCATCTTCTTTAGTTCCATTCTGCATTTCAAGGAATTATTTTCTTTAGGGAGCTTTTTTATCTCTTTTTCCAGCTGGCCAATTTTTCATTTTTAGGCTTTCTTCTCCTCATTTGCCTTTTTTTTGTGTGTTGCTTTTTTCCATTTGACCAAAATGTTTTTTAATGTATTGTTTTCTTCAGTATTTTTTTGTACTTATTTCACCAAGCTGCTGATTTGGTTTTCATGATTTATCTGCATCTCTCTCATTTCTCCCCCCCCCCCAATTTTTCCTCTACCTTTCTTAATTTCTTTTCGAAGTCTTTTTTTGAGCTCATCCATAGCCTGAGCCCATTTTCTATTTCTCTTGGAAGTTTTAGATACAGAAGCTTCTATTTTGTCATCTCATAATGTTGTTGTTGATGTGTACATTATTCTATTGGTTCTACTCCCTTCACCCAGCATCAGATCCAGTAAGTCATCTATGCTTCCCTAGAGTCTGACCATTTATGATTTCTTATAGAATAATAGTATTACATAGCAATCATGTACCATAGTTTGCTTAACCATTCACCAATTGATTCACATCCCCTCAATTCCAAATTCTTTGCCACTACTAAAAGAGCTGCTATAAATATTTTGAAACACGTAGGAATTTCCCCATTTTTTACAGTTTCTTCTGGATATAGACCTAGAATTGGAATTGCTAGGTCAATGGGTATGAACAGTTTTATTGTTCTTTGGGCAGAGTTTCATATTGCTCTCCAGAAAGGTTAGATCCATTCACAACTCCACCAGCAATGCATCAATGTCCCAATCCTCCCACATCCTCTCCAACATTGATCATCTTCCCTTTTTCTCATCTGGGCTAATCTAATAGGTATGAGAGGATACCTCATTGTTGTTTTAATTTGTATTTATCTAATCAATAGTGATTTGGAGCATTTTTTTCATGAATATATATATATATATATATATATATCTTTAATTTCCTCATTTAATAACTTGCTGTTCATATCCTTCAACCATTTGTCAATTGGGGAATGACTTGTGACCTTATAAATTAGATACAATCCTCTATATATTTTGGCAATAAGACCTTCATCAGAACTTCTAGCTATTAAAATTGTTTCTCAGATTTCTGCTTTCTTTCTAATTTTGGCAGCATTGATTTTATTAGGGCAAAACTTTTTAAATTTAATATAGTCAAAATCATTCATTTTGCAGTTTATAATGTGCTCTTATTGGGTCATAAATTTATTCATTTTCTATAGATCAGATAGGTAATTTTTGGTCTATTAATTTATCTGTGGTTTTGCTCTTTATGTATAAATTCTGTACCTATTTTGACCTTATTTTGGTAGAGTGTGAGATATGGATCTATGTTAATTTTTGCTATACTATTTTCCAGTTTTCCCAACAATTTTTGTCAAATAGTGAGTTCTTATTCCAGAAGTTGATGTCTTTTTGTCAAATGGTAGATTGCTGCAGTCATTTACTGCAATTTCTTTTGAACCTCTCCTAATTCACTGATCCATTTCTGTTTCTTAACCAGTACCAGGCAGTTTTGAAGACTGCTGCTTCATAGTATAATTTTAGATCTCATAGAGCTAGACCACCTCCCCTTACATTTTTTTCACCAGCTCGCTTGTTATTCTTGCCTTTTTGATGCTCCAGATGAATTTTTTTACTATTTTTTTCTAGCTCAGTACAGTAGTTATTTGGTAGTTTGATTGGTATGGCATTGAATAAGTAATTTAATTTGGGTAGTATAGTCATGTTTATTATATTAATTTTACCTAAACATGATATACATATATATATATATATATATATATATATAGTATATTTGACATTTTTCAAATTATTTATCTCTGACTTTATTTGGGTGAGAAGTGCTTTATAATTGTGGGTTTATCTTGGGAGATTGATTCTCAAGTATTTAATATTTTCTACAGTTATTTTAAATGGAATTTCTCTTTCTATCTTTTGCTCCTGGGCTTTGTTGTTCATATACAGAAATGCTGATGATTTATGTGGGTTTATTTTAGATCCTGTTATTTTGCTGAATTTGTTAATTTTTTTTTTTAGGTTTTTGCAAGGCAGTGGGGTTAAGTGGCTTGCCCAAGGCCACACAGCTAAGTAACTATTAAGTGTCTGAGACTGGATTTGAACTCAGGTTGTCCTGACTCCAGGGCCAGTGCTCTATTGACTGTGCCACCTACCCACCTCTGTTAATTGTTTCAAGGAATTTTTTAGATGATTTTCTCAGATTCTCTAGGTAGACCATCATATCATCTACAATGAGTAGAAGTTTTGCTTCCTCATTGCCAATTGTGATTCCTTCAATTTCTTTTTCTCCTCTTATTGCCACAGCTAGCATTTCTAATACTATATTGAATAGTAATGGTGATAATGGGCATCCTTGTTTTACCCCTGATTTTATTGGAAATGCTCTGAGTTTATTCCTTACATATAATATTTGATGATGTTTTTAGATACACTTTAAGAAAAATTCCATTGATTCCTAAACTTTCTAATGTTTTTAATAGGAATGGATGTTGTATTTTTATCAAAGGTTTTTTTCAGCATCTATTCAAATAATCAGATAATTTTTCTTGGTTTTGCTATTTGATATGTTTAATTTTGTGGAGTATTTTCCTAATATTGAATCATTCCTGCCTACCTGGTACAAATCCAATCTGATCATGGTATGTTATCCTGGTAATAACTTGCTGTAGTCCCATTGCTAAAATTTTATTTAAGATTTTTTGCATCAACATGGGAACAATGATCAACCTTGATAGATTCACTCACTCCATCAGTGCAACAATCAGGGACAATTTGGGGCTGTCTGCAATGGAAAATACCATCTGTATCCAAAGAAACAACTGTGGAGTTTGAACAAAGACCAAGGACTATTACCTTAAATTTAGAAAAAGAAACCCTGATATCTTATTGTCTGATCTTGCTATTTCTTATACTTTATGTTTCTTCCTTAAAGATATGATTTCTCTCTCATGACACTCGATTTGGATTAATGTATACTATGGAAACAATGTAAAGACTGAAAAAGTGCCTTCTGTTGGAGAGGGAAGTAAGATTAGGGGAAAAATTGTAAAACTCAAAATAAATAAAATCTTTTAAAAAAGAGATTTTTGCATCAATATTCATTAGGGAGATTAGTCTATAATTTTTTTGTCTGTTTTGGTTCTTCCTGGTTTAGGTATCAGCACCATGTTGGTGTCATAAAAGGAGTTTGGCAGAACTCCTATTTTTTTAAATTGTTTATGTAGAATAGGAATTATTTCCTAAATGTTTGGTAGAATTCACTTGTAAATCCATCTGTTGCTGGAGACTTTTTCTTAGGGAGTTTATTAATTGTTTCTTCAATTTCTTTTTCTGAAATGGGGTTATTTAATGATTTTATTTTCTCTTCTGTTAATCTGGGTGGTTTGTATTTTTTGTAAATATTCATCCATTTCACTCAAGTTATCCAGTTTATTGGGATATAGTTCAGTAAAAAAGCTTTAAATTTTCTCTTTATCTTCCTACTCACTGGTGGTTAGTTTACCCTTTTTCATTTTTGATACTGGTAATTTGGTTATCTTCTTTTTTTAAAAAAATCAGATTAACCAAAGGTTTTTCTATTTTATTGGCTTTTTCATAAAAAACAACTCTTAGTTTTATTTATTAGGTCAATGGTTTTCTTTCTTTCAATTTTATTAATCTATCCCTTGGTTTTTAGAATTTAGAATTTAGTATTTAATTGGGAAGTTTAATTTGTTCTTTTTTTAGCTTTTTTAAGATGTATATCAAATTCATTGATCTCTTCTTTCTCTATTTCATTCATATATGAATTTTATTCATATATTCATATAGAGATATAAAGTTTTCACTCAAAATAATCTTGGCTTCATCCCATAAATTTTGGTATGATGTCTCATTATTATCATTTTCTTGGATATAATTATTGATTATTTTTATTATTTGCTGTTTGATTTGCCCTTTATTTAAGATAGTTATTTAATTGCCCATTAGTTCTTAGTTTATCTTTCTCTGACACTTTATTACATGTAATTTGTATTGTATCATGCTCTGAGAAGTGTGTATTTATTATTTCTGCCTTTCTGCTTTTGATTATAAGGTTTCTGTGCCCTAGTACATGGTCAGTCTTGGTGATTGTGCCCTGTACTACCAAGAAAAAAGTATATTCTTTTCTATCCCCATTAAGTTTTCTCCAGAGGTCTATTATAAGTTCTTAAGATTTCATTCACCTTCCTAACTTCCTTCTTGTTTATTTTGTTGTTAGATTTATCTAGTTCTGAGAGAGGGAGATTAAGATCTTCCATTATTAAAGTTTTGCTCTCTATGTCTCCTTGTAATTCACTCAGCTTTTCCTCTAGGAATTTGGATGCTAAACCATTAGGTGTATACATGTTTAATAATGATAGAGCTTGATTACCAATGGTTCCTTTTAAGAAGATATGGTTTCCTTCATTATCACTTTTAATGAGATTGATTTTTGCTTTTACTTTATCTGTGATCAGAATTGCTACCCTGATTTTTTTTTATTTCATCTGAGGTATAATATATTTTTCTCTAACCTTTTACCTTTACCCTGTGTATGCATCTTTGTGCTTCAAATGTATTTCCTGTAAATAACATATTGTAGGATTATGGTTTTTAATCCATTCTGCTTTCTGATTCTGTTTTATATGACAGTTCATCCCATTCACACTTACTGTTAAAATTACTAATTCTGTATTTCTCTCCAATATCTTTCTCCATTTATATTTTTCTCTTTCTTTTTTTCCTTATTCTTCCTCACCAAAATTTTACTACCTTTCCCCTCTGACTTTTCTTTGAGAAGTTTACCTTTCAGTTTATTTTCACTTAGACCTTTCCTTCCCTTTTATCAGTCCCTTCCCTTATCTTTCCCTTTCCTAGTCACCCTCTTTCCCTGTCTATTAAGATAGATTTTGAAACCCAAGTGGGAATGTATCTTATTCCCTTACTGTGCTAAATCTATTAAATAGAATGTACTCAGAATTCACATTCCTCCTTCTTTCCCTCTAAAATTATCAATCTTTATGCTTCTTCCATTAGTGTCATTTAAAGCTATAATATTATTAATCAGGTATCATTAATCACAGTTTAATTATTTGATTGCTTGATAAGCATCACTGATTAAAATTGCATCAAATTATAATCATGTTTTACCTTATCCCTTTTTCAAGTATCTTTCAAGTACACACAATCTTCCTCAGCAGCCAAAGTATCATTCAAAGCCATATCATTTCTTGAATTATTTGTGCCCCTCTCCCCAGATACATTTTCTTTCACACTTTCCCTCCTCTCTCCCCACCCCAGAGAACTTAACCCCTTGTTAGGTGAAGCACCATTAGGTCAAACCTAGATCTAACTAATTGTAATAATCTTAAAGATCTCTAAGTACTGGGAGGATCTAGAGCTCCCACCTAAGACCTTTACAAATGATTGTAAGTCAGAGAGACATTGAATCAGGATAATGAGACAATTAAGTTTAAAGTTAACACAGCTGCTTTTCTTCAGGGCTTTTTGTCTCAAATGTAGTGATGTCATCTTGGACCTCTTCAATGAAGAGATAAGACCCAATTACACCTATATCCTTTAGGTTCATTCTCTTTAATTATATTCTACCCTTTAATTATCCTAAGAAAAGTAAAGTTCTAAAGAATTAGAATGTTTTAGTTTTCCTTTTAGGGCTATATATAATTTGATAGTTCTGACCAACGTTTCTTTTATTTTGTTTTTTTCTTCCCCTTTTCATTTACCTTTTTTTTAATGCAACTCTTAAGTTGTGTTATGTGGCAATTGAATTCTCTGTTCAGTTTGGTCTTTGTGTCAGGAAATTCTGGAAGTCCGCTATTTTGCTGAACTTCCATCTTTTCCCCTGACAGTATATGCTGAATTTTTCAGGGTAGTACATTCTGGGTTGTAATCCCAGGTCTTTTACTCTCTGAAATATACTATTCCAGGTCTTATGATCCTTTAATGTTAAGATTGCTAGGCCTTGTGAGAGTCTGATTCTGTTTCCTTTATATTTGAATTGTTTTCTTTTTACTGCTTGCAATATTCTCTCCTTTATTTGAGAGTTCTAGAATTTGGCTATTACAGCCCTTGGAGTTTTTATCCTGGGGTCTTTTTTTGGAGAGGTTCTGTGGACTCTTTCAATGATTACATTGTTATCTTGTTCTAGTGGATTTGGGGAGTTTTCCTACATAATTTCCTGCATGATATTTTCCAGGTTCTTTCCTTGATCCAGGGTTTCTAGTAGTCTGATGATTCATACATTTCCTCTTCTGGATCTATTTTCCAGGTCATTCATTTTCCCTAAAAGGTATTTTTACATTTACTTCAATTTTTTCATCTCTTTTATTTTGTTTAATGGAGTCTTGTGGCCTTGGTTTCTATTTGTTCAATTCTAGTTTTTAGGGTTTCATTTTCTTCAATTAGCTTCTGTGCTTCCTTTTCCAGTTGGTTATTTTTACTTTTAACAGAGTTGATTTGTTTGGTCAATTTTTCATAATTTTCCTGCATGACTTTCATTTCTTTTTTCCATTTTTCTTCTTCCCCTCTTCTATGGTTTTAAAATTATTTTTAAGCTCTCTGATAAGCTTTGGTATTTGAGTCCAATTTTTATACTGTTTTGATATTTCCCCTGTGAGTGACTTTTCACAGCTTTCTTCTTCATGGCATTGCTGTCATTTTTGTCTATAAAGTAGTTTTCTATAGTGAGTGCTTTTTTAGCTTTTTCATTCATCTTTGTTATTTTAGCTTTGCTCTTTTGGTATAGTGAGTATAGATACAATCTATTTTTTTTTTTTTTTTTGCTGGGCTGGGGTTTGACACTTGGCTTGCCATTGGCCAAGGTATTACCCATGCAGTCCAGGCCTTGCCTTTGCAGAAGTTTTTATTTTTTTCTTCTATGTCTAGGTTCTGACTTAAAAGTGATTTGTTCCTAACCTAGTCCTGTATCAGGGTTCAGACTTTTTTTAGGGTTGAGATCCTCCCTGCTGACTTACTATCCAGCTGCTGGGATTTCTACTGTTGTTAAGCTGTCAGATTGTACTGTGGGTAAAAGTGTCTTGCTGGCTTTCCCACTCTCCCACCTCCGGGACTTTATTTCTACTCCCCCCCTCCCCAAAGAGAGACAGAATTTAACTGAAGATCCTCTAGGATGCCCATAATTGAAAACTTCTTTGAATCTTCTCTTTTTCCTAGGTATGATCTGTAGTGTGAGTGTCAAAGTAGAGTCTTTATTTATCTTTGGTAGGGAAAGGGTACAGGAGCATGTTAGTTTCATGCCTCCATCTTGGCTCTACCCCAGAAATCTCTTTCTTTTACCTTCTTATTGAAAAGTCTGAGACAATGACACATGAATGCACAAAAGGAAGTAAAGGAAAGAAGATTTTAATGATATTCTTTTACATCAGAATAGGTTGAAAAAAGATTCTATCTTTATTTTTTTTTTTTTGTTCTGTTGAGGTATTCCTAACTGTCATTTGGCTCTCCTAGGATTGTACTTGTTGCTCCGCACTATCAATACATATACCTTAATTTGACTGTTCTTCTTCTAGGCAAAGGACTACTGAATGAGTCTGTTGCTGTCTCTGCTCTCCTGTGACCACAGGATGATTGTGTGTATGGGAAACCCAGTTGAAAACGGAAAACACAATTTACAAGATAATGTGTTTTTCTGAAATATTTCTCATCCCACTGTGCTGGGTAAGACATTTGGATGCACAAACTGACTACTCAAAGAAAAGGTACATTCTGTCTTCTAGGAGGTTGCAATTTATAATAGACATATCATATTCAACTTAGATCAACTTAGATGGAAACAGTGCAAAGACTAACAGACTGCTTTCTGTGGGAGGAAGATTGGGGGGAAAATCAAAAAATTGAAAATAAATAACTTTCTTTTATTTAAAAAAAATAGACATGATAATGAGAATAAGGCAATTTTTAAATAATGTAGAGCAAGAAAGACATTATTATGCTTTACAGAAGAAATGCTTCCAGGCCTTTTCAAAGGGTCCTGGGGATATAATATTACATGAGGTGGTTCAGTCTTCTGAAGCGGTTGATTTACATGTTTCACAGTTGAAATATTCCCAGGCCTTTTCAAAGCACTCTTCAGAGATAGTACAGCATGAGGTGGACATGTCTTCTGAAGGGACTTATGCTTATGCTTCACCTGAGACCTCTTAGGTCTTTTCAAAGGTGTTGGGGAGACAATACTGGATGAGGTGGCTTAGTCTTCTGAAAGGGTTTGTCTATATATTTCACAGGAGTTATCCCAGGTCTTAACAAATGGTCATGGGGAGACAGTACTGTATGAAGTGGCCAAGTCTTTTGAAGGGGCTTGTCCCTACGCTTTACAACAATCCTCTCAAGTCTTTTCAAAGGGTCCTGCTGAGACAGTAAATACTACAAGAATTGGCAGAGTCTTATGAAGGGACTTCTCCTTATACTTCCCAAAAGGAGTGTTCCCAGGTTTTTCCATTGGGATCTGGGGAGAGAATGAGGAGATTTCATATGTCAGATGGCAAAGAGGAGCAGGTTGGCATGGATGCCAGATGTAGCTCATCGTCAGGATCCATTGGTACAAATCATCTCTTCTGGGCAAGGCCAGATTGACTCTTCTGGGGGTAGGGGCCTTTTCTCAACCTTCTGAAGGGGATTATCTATATGCTCCCAGACTTTTTCAAAGGTTCCTGGGGAGACAGTTGAGACTGAGATAGTCCATTATTTTGAAGGGGTTTGCCTAGATGCTTGAACAAAGAAAAGCTCCAAGGCTTTTGCAAAGGTACCTAAGTAGAGAGTAGTAGATGAGGAGATTTTGAATGTCTCCTGGATGGTGGGCAAAGAGGAGCAGGTTGGTTTGGATTCTGCATGAAGCTCATATTTTCATCAGGGTACATTTGCACAAATCATCTCTTCTGGGGAGTGTCAGATTGGCTGTTCTGGGTTAGGGACTGATTCCCAGATCTCACTTTAAAAGTTTGCTTTTAGAACTCAGCTATAGTGTCAAATAGCTTTCTCTTCAAGCAAATTTGGGTTCCTTGGTATTTGATAAGTGACTACTGAGGGAGTTGTTTAGTCAGTTCCTTCTATTCCTGTTCCCAAGTCATGATATTGGGCCTGGAGCTCAGATCCTCATATGAGTTGTTCTTAGGACACATCTTATATGTCTTAAATGTGTTCATGGGTACCACAGTTACCATATATTAGATTTAGTGTAGAGTCCTCTGATATAGGGAGCTTCTCAGGAAAAGGGTTTTCCTTCATTTCTTTCTTTTCCTTTGCTATGCAGATTCATCAAAGTGCATTTTGGAGTCTCTTCTTCTCTTTCCCATGTTTCTACTGCTTCTGATCATCTGTCAGAAAGATCTTCTGGATGGAGTCCTCATCTTTGGTGTTCTCCACTTGGATATAGGCTTTGATCATTGCTGGGACCAAAACTGTCTCACTCCACATATATTCCTTAGTGACACATCAATACTAGTCATGTGGATAATCAGAAACAGAGGAATTGACTTCTGGCCAAGATGGTGGAGAGAAGATAGGCACAGTTCTAAAGTCTCCCTGATCTTTCCCCATTTATCATATGAAACAAACCTCTTAACAGAAATCCAACTCATAAAACCCAGAAAGAAAAGCCAGGAGAAAGAACATCTACCTCAGGATTTGTCTTCTGCAGCTTTGGGTGAGTTTGTGCGGGCCAGTCCGGGCACAGAGGGTGGATCAGCCCTTGATCATCCAGATTAGCCGCTGAATTGGAGCCAGGGCGTCTGAGGGCCTGAGAGATGGATCTGCTGGATCAGAGGTGGGGCTAGACCAGGGGGCTTGAGTCAAGTAGGTAGCAGAGACGCTCTGACCCTCTGGAGCTTGCCCCCACCATGTAGAAGAGCTATAGACACCATCCCTGGGCTCTTCAGGTCTGAGGAACTCTGAGTCCACACATCCATTGCAGCTGAGGCCCCATCCCAGAACAATTGCAGACTACTTCTGCCACAGGCACAGGTGTGTGAGCAGAAGAACCAGCCCAACTGACAATAGGAAGAAGGATGACCTCACTCCAGGGTAAAGGCCACCATTGATTGAAGGCAAAAGAATTCAATAGCTCCAACCCCTCCCTTCAAGCTAAGGGAGAAGGCCTTAATCAAGATCACAGACACACCAGAGAAAGCGAGCAGCACCTCCTACTGGCCAGCCAGAGAAATTGCACTCAGTGAGTAAAGCTTCTAGCAATCCTAACACCAAGCCCCTGTGAACCAGCCCCTCCCCAGCTCAAGGTCTTAGCAAAATGAAGAAGGGTCGGGGAAAGGTGGATCCATAGAAAAATTCTTGGAAGGAAAAGACCCTAACTCAGAGAGACCTAGAACCTTTGAGGAGAATATGATCTGGTCTCCAGTACAGAAAGACTCCCTTGAAGAATTAAGGAAGGAGTTTAAAAATCAATTTGAAAATTTGGCAAAAGAAACCCAAGAGATGATTAATACCTTGCAACAAGAAAACAAATCCTTAGAAAATACAATTGGACAAATACAAAATGAGAATAAATCTCAGATCCTCAATTGAGTAAATGCAAAAAAGAAAATAATTCTCTCAAAACCTCAATTGGTCAAATGGAAAGCTCTTTCAAAAGTAGAATTGACCAATTGGAAAAGGAATTGCAAAAGGTTAATGAAGAAAACTCCTCCCTAAAAAAAAGAATGGAATCAGTGGAAACTAATGACTTCATGAGACAACAAGAGCCTGTCAAACAAAATCAAAAAAATAGAAAAAAATAGAAGAAAATGTAAAATACCGCATCAGCAAAACCACTGACCTAGAGAATAGGTCAAGAAGGGGCAATCTGAAAATTTTTGGACTTCCTGAAAACATTGAAGAGAAAAACAGCCTGGACTTAATATTACAGGACCTAGTGATGGAAAATTGCCCTGATATCATGGAACCAGAGGGCAAAGTAGTTATTTAAAGAATACATCGATCCCCTCCAGAAAAAGATCCTAAAATGAAAATACCAAGGAATGTTGTGGCCAAATTCCAGTACTATCAGATAAAAGAGAAAAATCCTGCAAGCAGCTAGAAAGAAATAATTAAAATATCAAGGAGCCACAGTAAGGATTACACAGGACCTGGCTTCATCAACATTAAGGGATGGAAGGGCCTGGAACGAGATATTTCGAAGAACAAGGGAGCTTGGAATGCAGCCAAGAATCCATTATCCCGAAAAGCTGTGCCTTTTCTTCCAGGGAAAAAGATGGACATTTAATGGAATGGAAGAATTCGAAAAATTCCTGATGAAAAGACCAGAGCTAAATAGACATCAAACAGGAGGTTCAAGAGACACATGAAAAGGTTAAAAAGCGGGGGTGGGGTGGGGTGGTAAAAGTAAAAGAAAAAAAACTGCTATCCAACAAGTTGAAATCGGCTATATCCCAGCATGGGGAAAAAGATTCTCATAAATCTTGAGAATTATAACTCTAACAGAGAGAATATACCTAAGCCAGAAGTGATGGACATTCATGACCTATCCATGAGATTGCTATCCAATGGGATGTAACTGGCTTTAACCCCACTTGGGAGAAAGACCCTAATAACTCTCAAGAATTTTAACTCTATTAGATAGAATGTACTTAGCTAGAAGTGACGGATACTCAGAATTTTCTATGACTTAGAGAGAATGATTTTTAAAAACATTACCTCCTTAAAAAGGGGGACAGGAAGGAGACAGGAGGAGGGAGGGGATTGAATGGGGGTAAATCTTATTACATTAAGAGGTACAAGATACCTATGGTAATAGAGGGGGAAGAAGGGAGGAGATGAGAAACACCTGAATCTTCTTTTCATCAGACTTGGCTTAAAATCAATTTACACATACTTAGTTAACTTAAAAAAATCTAACCTTTCAAGTATTAAAAGGGGAAAAGGGTAGTGGGGAACAGAGAAAGGGAGGGGGAGAGGGTAAAAGGGGAACTAACAAAAGGAAGGGAAGGGAAAAAGGAAAGGGGAAAGAAAGGGGAGGGAGTGATATAGGAGGGCAAACACACTGAAGGGGTGATATTCAGAAACAAAACACTGGGGAATACAGATAAAGGGAGGGGAAAGGGGGAAAAATACAGAGGGAAGATAGCATGGAGGGCATTAAAGAATAAGTTATCATAACTTTGATTGTGAATGGGATGAACTCTCCCTTAAAATGTAAGCGAATAGCATAATGGATTAAAGAACAGAACCGTACAATATGATTTCTCTCTCAACACACTCAATTTGGATCAATGTATAACATGGAAACAAAATAAAGGCTGACAGATTGCTTTTCGTGGGGGGGGAGGTAAAATTGGGAGAAAAATTATAAAACTCAAATAAAATCTTTAAAAAAAAAGAAATAGAGGAAATGAAGAAGTTGATGCTTCATCCTGCTTCTGTTTGTGACTTTTGTCATACTCATCTGAGCATCAAGTGTTGCTTTTCCCAGTGCTCTGGCTTTTCCTTCTTTCTCTGTAGTCTCTGAGAGTTGGGCAGCATCCAGGAGCTTCTCAATTCTTTGCCACATCAGATGATTATATGAACACCTTTCTTCAACTGAGCTGCTACTGTCTGTATCTAGGGATAGCACTTCAGTAGAAGACAGGATCTTGTTCTGGAGGTCAAAAAGTTATTAGACCTTTTGCTGGTAGTTTCTGCTGCTCTGCTGCTGAGGGATGGGGTCCTTTTGCAAATTTGGGCTTGCCCTCTGAGCTCCTTGGTAGACAGGTTGCATAGTTTCAATCATCTTCCAGCAGGACAGTCTCTTGATCTCCTCTTCTGACATGCCAAATATCTTCAACAATGTCTAGGCTTCCTTCAGGGTGAGATGTCAAAGGTTTGCATCAGCATCCATCACTTTCGCTACCTCCAAGCAGGTTTTGTTTTCCAGTTTAGGTTTACAGCAACTTTGACATAGGAGATGTCCTCTCCACACCCTATGGGGTCAGAAACTACTGTCACCTCTAGCAGAACTGTCCCTTGGTGGCTGCTAGGAAGGTCAAGAGTTGTGTTCTATGGAGCAGCCTAGATCTCATCTTCAAGACACATGCTTTGATCACTGGTCTTTTCTGTGTTCAGGAGAGCTACCTCATCATAGCCAGCATCCCTGAAGCACTGCTGGGAGGCCAGCATTCTATACAAAACTCAGCACCTCTCTGGAGTCAACATGTCCCTCAATTCCTTTTCATTTGGCAGGGGGAATTTGGCCTTCAGCACACACCAATTAAAATACATTTCTGTCAGATGGAAATTGGAACACTTAGTGTGTCTCCTTCAAATGTTACTCTCAGAAATTCTGGGGAAGGCCCTATGGATGTCTTCCATGTGAATCCTGAGAGGCCTTTAAGGGCTCTCCCAAAACTGCCTGGAGGAATTCATGATTGTAATTAACTCCCATTTTTGAGTTGGGGGTGGGAATTTCTTCCAGTGGGCACTGCTTCCAACAGTAAATATATCTTTCACCTCCCTCAGAAAGTAGCCTGCTTTGGTCACAACAACTAGGAAGTGTACCTGCCATCTGATGTGGGTAGACGGGAGGCTGAAAGATTTTGTTCTCCAAAGCCCAGAGGAACTGTCTAGCATGGAGTAGCCCCAGGAAGGGTGAGGATGAACAGAACATAGGGTTCCCATATTTGTAGGTAGGAGGTCCAGGGTCCTAACCATTTTTCCTTTTGTAATAGTCCTGCATTATGGAGGCTATTCCCACCTGGTTCAACTAGGGTAGATTCTCCTCACTCCATTCCACCAGAATGAGGTCTCCATCCTGCCCACTCAGGTCTTGGATTAGCTTCATAAAAACATATGACCTCCTCCAGGAGCCTGCAGCTCCTGCTGCCATTCCTGGGCTTTCTTTTGGATGTTAAAAGTCAAGTTGTGGACAGGCTAGGGCCCTTTCCCCAGCCATGTGTGTATTGTTTTGCCTCTGTCCTTTGGTTCTAGTTAGTATTGTCACAGGTCTTCTTATGTTGTCCTGAACTGCTGAAAGTTGCAGCATCCATCAAGGTTGATCAACTCACACTGTAGTTTTTTTAAAGTGTACAAGTTTTCTTGTTCTACTCTCTTCTCTCTTGTTTTTAAATAACAATAGTACTCCATAACATTAATATACTAGAACTTGTTCAGCCATTGCTCGGTTGATGGGTATTCCCCTCAATTTCCATTTTTTCATTTTTTTTTACCACTACAAAAAGAAAGGGCTGCTATGAATATTTTGGAATAGGTGGACTCTTTCCCATTTTTTATGATTTCTTCTGGATACAGGCCTAGAGTTAATATTGCTGGGTCACTTTTATTGCTCTTTGGGCATAATGTCATATTGCTCTCCAGATTGATTGGATTGGTTCACAACTCCACTAATAGTGCTAACCCTAATGTCCCAATCCTACAATCTCTCCAACATTGATAACTTTCCCCTTTTTTGTCATCTTGGTCAGTCTGATAGGTGTGAGGTTATTTTAATTTGTATTTCTCTAATCAATAATGATTTGCATCATTTTTATATGATTATATATAGCTTTAGTTTCATTTGAAAACTGCCTGTTTGTATCTTTTCCATTTATCAATTGTGACATGATTTGTAATTTTATAATTTGATTCATTTCTTTATATATTTTAGAAATAAGACCTTTCAGAATCCCTAGCTATGAAAATTGTTTCCCAGCTTTCTGTTTTCCTTCTAATCTTGAAAGCATTGGTTTTCTTAGTGCAAAAACTTTTTAATTTAATATAGTTGAAATCACCTTCTTTGCAATTTATAATGTAATCTATTTCTTGTTTGGTCATGAATATCTCCCCTTTCCATAGATCTGACAGAGTATTTCTTGGTATATTAAGCTGTCTATGGTGTACTCTTTATGTCTAAATTCTGTACCCATTTTGATCTTATTTTGATATAGGGTAAGAGATCTATTTTTCCCCATACTATTTTCCAGTTTTCTCACAAATTTTTATAAGTGAGTTTTTATCCCAGAAACTAATGTCTTTGGGTTTGTCAAACAAAAGATTACTGTAGTCATTTACTACCCTTTCTTTTAAATCTATCCCAATCCACTGGTCTATTATTCTGTTTGTTAACCTGTTGTTGACTCTTAGATCTGGTAATCAGTTCCCTTGTTATTCTTGACCTTTTGTTGCTCCAGGTGAACTTTGTAATTTTTTTTTCCTAGTTGGGTTAAATGGTTATTTGTTAGATGGATTGATATGGTGCTCAAAAAGTAATTTACTTTAGGTAGAATTGTCATTTTTATTACATTAACTTGACCAACCATGAGCAATAGACATTTCCCAATTGTTTAAATCTGACTTTATTTGTGTTAAAAGTGCTTTGAAATTGGGTTCATACAGTTTCTGTGTTTGTCTTGGGAGGTATATTCTCAAGTATTTTATGTTATCTGTAGTGACTTTAAAAGGAATTTCTTTTTCTATCTTTGGATCTTAGGCATTGTTATTCATGTTTAGAAATGCTAATGATTTATGTGGATTTTTTTATATCCTGATACTTTGCTGAATTTTTTAATTGTTTCAAGTAGCTTTTAGATGAATTTCTTGGGTTCTCTAAAATATACCATCATATTTTCAAAGAGTAAAAATTTTGCTTCCTTATTTCCAATTCTAATTCCTTCAATTCCTTAGTGTTCTTTATTGTAAAAACTAAAATTCCTAATATTATGCTGAATAGTAATGGTGATAATGGGCATCATTGTTTCACCCAAGATCTTACTGGAAATGCTCTACTTTATTGTCATTATATAGTGCTTGTCAATGGTTTTAGATAAACACTGCTTGTTATTATTTTCCTTCTAAGTTATCTTTACCTATTCCAATTATTCCTTCTCACCAATGATTTGCTCCCTTTCCCTTTAATTTTTCTTTTACATTTTAACTTTTTTTTAACTTTCACTTATACTTTTTCCTTCCATTTTATGAGTACCTTCTTCCCTTTTTTTCCTTCTCCCCCCCCCCACTTGCCAGTAGGGTAGGTTTGATTTTTTAACCCAATTTGCAATGTATATTATTCCCTCTCTGGGGCAAATCTATTGACTTAGATTTACTTCATGTTCACCACCTCCTTTCTTTTTCTCTACTGTAATAGGTCTTTCTGGGCAGCCAGGTGGTGTAAGGGATAGAGCACTGGCCTTGGATAGCAGTCAGGAGGATAGCAGTTCAAATTCATCACAGGCCACTTGACATTTACTAGCTGTATGACCTTGGTAAAGTCACTTAACCCTGATTTCCTGGTATTCGGGGTGATCTCTAATTGTCCCAATTTTTATCTGGCCATTATAGCACTGGACAAGAAATTGAGGCTTGTGACTTAGCAGAGCACCTCCTCAGTCAAATCCAGTTCCCTAATGTCATGGTCTTCTTTGAGAATGAAGGACAAATATCTCTAGACCTTTGTTCCTCTTCCCATGGTGTTATTCATCCACTAATACCTAGTCTTCTACTTCCTTTTATGTTTTTTTGTTTGTTTAAATATTGTCTAGTACTTCTATCCCCTTTGTCAAATTAGACTCCTTTTATCTGACCTATCAATCCAAGTACAATCAAAGGTAGATTAACTGATTGTTTTATTGATTGATAAACTCAAAGTACTATCAAAGTACAATCAATCAAAGGTTTATTGATTGATAAGCAGTATTGCCTCTTAGTCATTAAGTACCTACCCTTCCTTCTTAAGTCTCATTACAAATATACTTATTTGAGTCATGAATCATATCAAATTATAATCACTTTATATTTACCCCCTTTCAAGTATGCTCCATGAACACATAATCTTCATAAACTGAAGCATCATGCAAAGCCAAATCATTTCATGAACAATGTGTACCATGCTCCCCCCTCCCAAACATACTCCCTCTGATTGTAGCCAAAGGATCAAGCTATGCAAAATCTTTTCAGGATATTTTCTTGTCCAGTCCTTCTAAGTATACTCTTGCCTAAGTATGCTCATCTCCATAGTACTCCAACTACAGCCCTCCCCAACCAAGGCATCAAGTACACTGTGTCACATATTCCCCTGCTTTCTGTTCCCCTACAATGGCACTTAATCCCTCATTACTTAAAGTATGAATTAAAATAGAATCCCTTCCTAATCTATTTCTGGCCAATCCTTTCAAGTACTGTATTTCCTCATGTATAAGACACACCCTTTTTTGAAAAATTTGGGGGTCTAAAAACTTTTACTTGTATTTCCCATGGGGGGGGGGTGTTCTCTTTATGCTCATTGTTTTGCATTTGTAACCAGTATATTAGGTTATGTTTTGCCATGTTCTGCCCAGAAATGGCTCAGAAAAGATTTTTTACAGTGTTGAATTCTAGTTAAAAGTGATCCAGTTTGCAAAAATGGATGGAAATCATGCTTCTGAACAAAAATTTGGTCCTATTCCAAATGAGAAAACAATCCAAGATTGGTTATGAGAAGAAATCTTTCTGAAAAAGCCAGGGCAGAAGAAGACCAGGAGAGGCAAGTCAGCACAATGACGTTATCTAAAGAAAGAATTGAGGATATGGATTGAAGAGCAAAGGGCAATTGGAATTCCTTTGTCCAAAAAGATGGTTTAGCATGAGACAAGAAGAATTGTTGATGAAATGAAGTTACTGATTTCAAAGGAGGACATATTGGTGCTTCAGGTTCATGAAATTAAATGGACTAAGCATGTGTACAGGCACCAGACTTGCCTAGGGAGTGCTTGTGGTCAACCACAGACCAGAGCACAAGCAGAATAGCAGTCAGAGTCTCTTCTAAGACAGTGATTCGTTGTCAAACACAGATGAGGACAAGTTAATGTATGGGAGTTTTGACAGTGATGAGGAGTTGTATGACTTTTATGATGAATAAAACTTGAGTTCAACTTTATGTAATACATTTTTTTTTTCAAATTTTGTGTCCCAAAATTAAGGTGTGTCTTATACATGGGAAAATGTGGTAAATTTCCACCTTCTGTCCCTATGGTACTGTAAATCTCTAAGTATCTAGTAAAGTAAAATCACTTCTGATTCAATTAAGTATAGGGCCTCTAAATACTCCAAGTTCTTGAACACCTACAAGTCAACTTTACAATTGATTGTAAGCTATAGGAGGCACCAGCACAGGACGACCCAGCATAGGATAACCTCATAGGAGAAAGTACTGAAATCTATGATCAAGACAGAATTAAAGTAGGTCAAAGGAAACATGTGCCACATAAGTTAAGAGTAAAAACTCCAGCTTTTCATCTAGACTATTTGTGTAGTATCTCTGGTAGAGTATTCTGAGATTGTATTGTTCTGATCAGTCATAGTTGAATGCCCTGTTATTTGTCTCAAATATAGTGATGTGATTTTGATCTCTTCAATAGAAGGAAAAAATCAACCATATCCATATCCTCCAAGTACAATTTCTTCACCTATTCAACCCTTTAACTATCCTAAGAGAAATATAATTGTCAAATATAGCAAGTGTTATATTCCCTTTTAGGGTTATATACAATTTAATGTTTTTGACTAACTTTTTTCCCCTTTTCCATTTACCTTTGGATGTACCTCTTTGAGCCTTGTATTTGAAGATAGAATTCTGTGTTCAGTTTTGGTGTTTTTATCAGGAATTTTTGAAAGTCCTCTATTTCATTGAACATCATTCTTTTCCCATGACAGAATGTACCAAATTTTGCTATGTAGTACATTCTTGGTTGTAGCCCAAGGTCCTTCTCCCATCTCCCCCACCTCCATGCCATATTCAAGGCCCTCTAATTTTCATTGTTGAAATTAAGAAGTCACGTGTCAGTCTGATTCTGTGTTCTTTGTATTTAAATTGCTTCTTTGTGACTGCTTACAGTACTTTCTCCTTTATTTGAGAATTCTGGAATTTTGCTATGATAGTCCTTGGAGTTTTTATCCTGAGCTCTCTTTCTGGAGCATTTCTATGTATTTTTCCAGTGGCTAGTATGTCTTATTGTTCATGCAAATTTGGACAGCTTTCCTTGATTTCCTGAAAGATATTTCAAGGTTCTTCTTGTGTTGTAGGCTTTCTGGTAGACAAGTAACTCATAAATAATCTCTTTCAGGTCTATTATCCAGATTGTTGGTTTTTCCTAAAAATTGCTTTTATATGTTCTTCAATTTTTTCAGACTTTAGAATTTGTTTGATGGAATCATGGTTTCTTATAGATTCATTAGTTTCTATTTGTCCAATTTTAAATTTAGGGTTTTACTTTATTTAGCTTTTGTAGTTCCTTTTTCAAGTTGGTTGATTTTACTTTTGACTGAGTTGTATTTCCTTTCTGGTTGTTAATTTCTGTTTGAGATGAGTTGCATTCCTTTTCCTGTTAGTCAATTATATTTTTTTGAATAGTTACAATCTTTTTCCAATTGGCTATTTTTGTTTTTAAAGGAATTGATTTCTTTGACTAATTTTTCATAATTTTCCTGCATGACATTTCTTTTTTCCATTTTTCTTCTCTCTTCCTCCTTCCTATTTTTTAAAGTTTTGGATTTGAGTCCAATACATAGATTCCTTTGAGACTTCCCTTGTAGATCATTTTCACTGCTTTCTTCTCCTGAGGTGGCATTTTTATCATCTCTAGCTGCAGAGTAGCTTCCTACCATGAATTCTCTTTTAGTGTTTTTTCCCCCCTTATTTTGATTGTTGAGCTCTGCTCCTGAGGTATAAGGAGTATAGGGCTCTGCTCCTTGGCTTATTGCTGGCCAAGATGTCTATGCAGCCCAGGCATTGCCTATTCAGAGGTTTGTTTCTTTATGTCCAGGCTATGTCTATGCAGTAGTTTGCTCCCAACCCAATCCTGTCTTTTACCCCAGTGTTCCAAAGGTTCAGACGTTGTTTGGGGTTGGGAACCTTGCTTCTGGCTTGCTATCTAGCTGCTGGGACCTGTGTTGCTGTCTCCCTGCCAGGATCTGGACTGCATTTGGCTAAAGATCTCCTACTGTTTTTCTTACTCTTCTACCTAGTTGGGCTTTCCTTCCCCTCCCCCTCCCCTTCCCCTCCCTAAAGAGGCAGACCTTCACTGAAGATCCTCCACCAGGTCTACAATTGAAAACTTGTTTCAATCTTTTCTTTTTTTTTTTTTTGGCTGGATCCTTAGGTTTATTATCTGTGAGGTGGCTTCATTTAATGTTGTATAGATAAAAGCTCTGAGAACATGCTAACTTCATGCTACCATCTTGGCTCCCTCAACCCTCCCACCCCCCCAGAAGTCTGAGAAGTCCATTTTCTATACTTCTACTCTCCTGGATCCCTCCATCTACTCTCTTAATATCTCTTATTTATATAGTTGTACATGTTGTCTTCCCCATCACAATGCAAGTTCACATAGATCAGAACTACCTTCTTTGTATATTCATTTTTCTTTTGTCTTTCTTTATATTTAGTGTTTGACTGTGCTTAATTTTTCCAGTTTTTTAAAATTAAATTTTCCATGTTCTGTAGATCTAGTGTATTTTTGTGGAGGTATAACATTGTAAACAAAACATGTATATTCCTAAAATTCCCTTTTAGAAGATGCTATAAAATTTTCAGGTATTTACCTTCAACTTCCCATATTTAGTGTTAGTATTAGAAGAAAATAAATGAAAAAAACTATAACTAAGAATTTCATGAATGTCTCTTGGACTTTGTGTGTGTGGATCTGTGCAGGCACACATGCTTATGCATGTTCATTTGTTTAGCTTTGTTGTCTTTGGTTTCTTTAAACATAATCGCCAGTTTTCTAAGGAGAGAGAGAGAGAGAGAGAGAGAGAGAGAGAGAGAGAGAGAGAGAGAGAGAATCTTCTGTCCTGTCATTAAATCAAGCATTTTTCTTATTGTTACAAGCACAGCATTTATAATCACACAGCATATAATTCTGCAATTTAATCTCAGAAACACAAAGGTATAAATGCTACAAAGGTACAAAGGGCAGATTTTGTTAGAAGTTAGTCTTGGGCTTAACCTACAAGGACTAATTACCACCACCTCCATTAAGTATATAATAACATATAAGATGAAAGAATAACTGATAGACTTTCCTACCTATGTCACACTACTATAGGCTTTCCCTCTTGCAATCTAAATCTTCACACTCCCAACCTTATCACCAGTATCTGCCAGAATGAAAATCTACAAGGCTATGTCCAAAGTTTCACAATGAAGAATTTTATGTATTTTTGTTTCCTACTTCACTTTGTTAATAAAGTCACCATGGTTTCATACATACATACATACATACATACAGCATCTTTTTATGGATTTTAGGAAGAGAGAAACACAGAAGTAGGAAAAGAGAAAATAGTTTGGGGATAGTGCATCTTTTTAAGGAAAGGAAACTCTACCACAGAATAGGATACTTTTGGTTTTATAGTTCCAGATAAAAAAAAGAAAGTAACCATCAGCCTTCAGTCCTTCATCTCTGTTTGCAGGTGCTGGTATTTCTGCTGCTATAGTGGCAGCAGATGCCTTGAGGCCTTTTTCATTGATTTCCAGACAAGATGTATGCAATATTGTGGATAAATAAAAATATTTGTGCTTCACCATTCCAGAAAAGTCAGCTCTTTGCTCATCAAATACATCTGACATTCCCAAATTGCAGAGGACATGCTTCAAGTCACAGGTCTCTTCTATCTTGATTTTGGGGAGTAAAAATACCTTCTCATGATTTTTCATGGACGCCATGACTTCTGGCTTTGTCCATGTTATAAATTTTTCATAGGTAAGCCCTTTTTCCAACTGGAAGACAAAAGTTGAAAATCCTAAGATCCTGCTGCCTGCATAACTTTAGATATTCAGATTCCTTCCACACTGGAGGTAGAAATAAACTACTTTCCCAGAGACTTCTGTCTGTTTTTCACTCAATGGCTATTTTTTTTCCAAAGTTCTTCTTCCCTTCCTCCCTGCTTAACCCCATCTCCCAAGATATGTTCTTCCTTAATCCTTTGAGTTTAGGATTACATCTAACTATAACCATGAAATTGAAAAGGAATTGAAAAAAAGTCTAAGTATTTTGCACTTTCTTGTTAATATACTGTACTGTGATTGGAGGCCAGTGGGAAAAGATAAAGGGATTTGACACAATGGATTGAAGTTTGAAAAACTATAGGTTAGCTAACACTTCATAAGAATCATGAATTACACATAACAGAGTTGGTAAATAGCATGTCGGAGACAGGAAGACCAAGTTCTTTCTCAGATGTTTACTAAGTGATAGAACAATAGGAATTGTTTGAGTGATTTTCAGGGAACATTTGAGAGAGTAATCTCTCCCCTCCTACTGAATGACCTTCATTGTGTTTGTAATATATAATTTATAAAATGTCCTCAATCACTGGAAAGTTAAATGACTTTTACCAGGTCACAGCAAGTTATATGTTAATAGCAAGACATGAATTCAGGTTTTCCTGGGGTCCAGGCTAGCTTTAGATCACCTTTCATTTGCTGCTTCAAATTTGATCTCTGAAATCAAAATAGCTCTGATTTATATTCTTCACTTAACAATAGATTAGAGGAGGGGTGGCTAGGTGGCACAGTGGATAGAGCACTGGCCCTGGAGTCAGGAGTACCTGAATTCAAATCTGACCTCAGACACTTAATAATTACCTAGCTGTGTGGCCTTGGGCAAGCCACTTAACCCCATTTGCCTTGCAAAAACCTAAAAAAACAAAAAAAACAAAAAACCCCAATAGATTAGAGGAAATTTAAGACCAATTAGGTCTATCCAGCTTATTTGAGACTCCTGCCTCTAAATAAATGGGAAACAAATCGTCTACTTTGTCATAGAAAGCAGAAAAAAATGGAAGAGGTATTTCAGCTAAGAGAGATAATGGTTTATGTATTTTAAAATATCTTGGAAAAGAGGTTATAATTATGCAGAAGTACATGCCCAAATAATTATGAGTAAGTAAATGTTTATACACACACACACACACACACACACACACACACACATATATATATATTTTACACTCACAAACATATACACATATATAGTATCATAACACTACAACTGAAATGAGGTCAAATTCAGGGGTAGAATGTGAAAATATAGATAAGTATTGGAAGCAGAGTATGAGAAATGGTACTTTCTATGTTGAGTTGGGAAATGGAGAACTCAGAAAAGGAAGCCTGGTTAACAGTTCTCTTTTTGTTCAGAGTTGACTCCAGGACCTAGAAGAAGCTAATAAGGCTTCTTTACTCTCAGAAATGCCCACTAGTCAATGCGCAGAAACTTTAACTAGGTTAGTCCTTCAACTTGTCTTTGGAAGAACAGGATCTTATTTGATTGGAGAGATTTTAGATTCCCTTATTTTTGTAATCTCAGGGAAAGGGAATAATTATTTGTATAATACCTACTTTGTGCCAGTCACTCTGCTAAGAGTTTTACAAATATCTCATTTATCCTAAAAAAAAAAAAAACCCTTTGAGGTATGTACTATAATTAACTCCATTTCATAGTTAGAAATCTAAGGCAGATAGAGATAAAGTGACTTGCTTAAAGTTATATTACCCGAAAGTGTCAGAGGCTGGATTTGAACTTGGATCTTTCTGATTTCAGGCCCAGTATTTGTGCCACCTAGCTTAGGTAAACAAATCATGTCCAGAGAGTGCCATTAATTCTATAATTCTCTGACCTCTCTAGAGGCAGATTTCAACTGTCCAAAGACAGGAGAGGGGGCTGGGATCTTGAAATATACACAACTGAAGGGACACTATGAGAAGCTGGGTGAAGTAAGGCGGGTAACATCCAAGGAATGGAAAAGGGAAGAGAGAACAAGAATCAACTTAGATAAGGGATCCAGAAAAGAGTGGATATGCATGGTGTTCAGATATGAGGGTTGCTACTAATATAAGAATTTCAAGTTTGGATTATACTTGCTAAATCAGGTAATGGTATTTAAAACTGGTCAGCTTTTAGATATCAAGAGCTAGATATTTTCCCAATACACTTACAAGTAACCCAAATTTCTCCTTCATAATTAATATCAAGTTTTTTTTCCCTTTTTTCATCTTTCCTGTCCTCCTTACTTTTCCCATCCTGCAGATGACTTAGAGGAACTTATTTCTCAAGACTTATTTCTTCTTTCTTTCAATAACAGAAATATTGACCTATGGAGAGGGAATAAGTTTATGACCCAACAAGAGATAGACATTGTTATAAATTGCAAAATGCATAAGGTTGACTACATTAAATAAGGAGCTTTTGCAGAAGTGAAACCAATGCAATCAAGATTAGAAGCTATATAGAAAACTGGAAAACAATTTTCACAGCTAGTATTTCTGAAAAAGGACTCATTTCTAAGATACATAGAGAACACAAGTCATTATTACATACCCTAATAGCAACATGGGGATGATGATCAACCTTAATGGACTTGCTCATCCCATCAATGCAATAATCAGGGACAATTTTAGAGTACCTGTGATGGAGCATACCATATGTATCCAGAAAAATAACTGTGGAGTATAAGTAAAGACTGAAGTGTATTACCTTCAATTATTTTTTTTAAAGTATCTTAAGTACTACATAATTTTTACTATCTCTAATATTTTTCCTCAAGGATATAATTAATTTCTCTCTCAATACATTCAATTTAGATCAATGTATAGCATGGAAACAGTATAAAGATAATCAGACTGCCTTCTGTGGGGAGTTAGGGGGATGGAAGGGAGGGTGGGGGGAAAATTATAAAATTCATAATCTTATAAAAAATGAAAGGTAGAAACTATTATTGCGTATAATTGGAAAACAAAATATTAAAAAACAAAAAAAACCCCAGAAGACAATGAATTCCCCAATTGACAAATTGCCAAAGGATATGAACAGACAGTTTTCAGATGAAGAAATTAAAGCTATATATAATCATATGAAAAAATGCTTGAAATCATTATTGATTAGAGAAATGCAAATTAAAAGAACTCTGAGGTATCATCTCACATCTATCATCCTGGCTAAAATGACAAAAAATATTAAAATGATCAGTGTTGGAGAGAATGTCAGAAAACGTCAGACAACTGATTCCAATCATTTTGGAAGACAATTTGGAACTGTGCCTAATGGTCAATAGAATTGTGCATATATCCTTTGTTCCATCAATACCATACTAAGTCTATATCCCAAACAGATCATAAAAAAGGGGAAAAGACCCATTATGTACAAAAGGATTTATAGTGGATCTTTTTGTAGTGGTAGAATTGAAAATTGAGGGAATGCCCATTAATTAGGGAATGACTAAATAAGTTATGGTAAATGAATGTTATGGATTATTATTGTTCTATAAGAAATCATGAGTCACCAGACTTTAGAAAAATCTGGAAAGACTTGCTTGAACTGATGCTAAGTGAAATGACCAGAACCAGGAGAACACTGTGCACATTAACAGCAACATTGTGAGATGGTCAACTATATAGCTCCTTTTAGCAGTTCAGTGATCAAGGACAATCTTGAGAGACCTGTTATGGAAAATGTCATCCACATCCAGAGAACAAACTTTGAAGTCTGAATACAGAGTAAAGAATACTATGTTCACTTTTTACCTTTTATGTTGTTTTATGTTGTTTCTTTCTCTCCCATAGTCCCCCTCCCCCTTAGTTCTAATTCTTCTTTCACAACATGACTAATGTGGAAATATGTCAAACTTGATTGTATATGTACAATCTATATCAGATTGTTCACTGCCATGGGGATGGAGGGAGGGAAGGAAGGGTGATAGTAAAATATGGAACTCAAAATTTCCTTGTAAAAGAATGAAGGGTGAAAACTATCTTTGCTTGTAATTGGAAAAAAATAAAATAATTTTTTTTTGAAAAACCCACTAACATTTCTCTTTTTTGAGCAATTATATTTATTTTACTTTCCAATTCCAAAAATATTTTAGGAGAAGAATACTTTATCTCAGGAACTGATTCTGTCTTCTTGTCATGAGTTATTCCTGAGAATTTGAATAATCAGCATGATAGAATGGGAGTCTTTCTCAATGACTTTACCTGGGGAAGGTACTGATGGAATGAAGATATGCCAGAATATAATGGTGCCATTCTATCCACCCAGTCTTACCTTAGTTAGGTCACTATCAGAAGTAAACACAAAGATCATGCTCAATTCCATTCCATGATAGGGATAGATGAAGAGTTGTCCACCCAGCTCTTCTAAAGGGGATGTCAGAAACCCCTCTTTCTTCTTCATAATATGTAATATTTTTCTCTCATGCTTAAAAGAAGGAAACAGATATGTTATTGAAACAATCTTATTAAAGGAGATAAAAAGAAGCAAATTTATATTATTTAAAATATTTTCAAATTTATAAACTAAACCTGGGTATTCCTAATACCAAAGTATACTGTAATTACTTCCAATTATTTTTTCATGATAGTTCTAAGGTATCTGAAAACCCTTGATCCACTTGTCCCCAGTCATATTCAACCCTACCTGATTGACTTTTAAAAAATCAGTATATGTATGTGCTGGATCAAATCCCTCCTCCCAAGTTGCATTAAAGTTGATGGTATTCACAAAGATCAGTAGGCTAAGTGGATCCACAAGACCATCAGGTAGAGCTTCTAAAATGTTACCTTTTAAGAAAATAGAAAGTCAGTTGAATTGCCCCCCTCAGAAAAATATCCTTTAATAACATTTTTATATGGTTTAATGAATAATAGAATCCTGCTTGAACAAAAAGTTTTCAAAGTTTCTGAACTAACTTAAAATTAAATATAATCATAATATAAATTCTTCATTGTCAAAAAAATCCTTTGTATGTGGACAAGATACATAGTGCTATATTAAGCTATTGGGAGTTGGCATAATGGAGTCTCTACCATCAAGGATATAATACTCTTGCATCACATAATGAGAGACACAAAAACGTGTGAAAATAAAATACATATTTAATATCTATATAATATGCCTCCATGGAAGCAACAGCAACCTTCTTTTCATATCTTCTTAGATTCTTTCTGAATTGCAATGTTTACAAAACAAACCAAAACAATCTTATTACTTGGCAGAATAATCTTCTGAGTTAAGCTTCTCATTTGTTACTTATACTGGTCATTTAATCATAGACATCTAAAGTTAGTCAATGGACCCAGACCCCAACTTCATCCTGATAGATATTGTGCCACACTCACAAAATCTTCAGGAATACAGGATCAATGAAGAAAAGAAGTTATTAAGTACTTACTAAGTCCTAAGTATAGTACTAATTGTTGGAGATACAAAAAAGAGACCAAATATCTTCTCTACTGTCTAGGAACTCATAGGTTAATGAAAGAGACAACAAGTAAGCAGGATAAATAGTAAATAATTAGTAGAAATATGACACTAGATTTGGAGGGGTTTGGGAAAGTACTCTAGAAGATGGAATTCTAGTTTGAACTTAAAGGAAGGCAATAGGCATGTGGCAATAGGTGAAGAGGAAAAACATTACTGATTATCTTTTCCTCCACTGGAGGATTGACAGAGAAAATGTCTAGTTTAAGAGTTAATAGCTAGAGTATCTTGTTTGTGAAAGGAAGCTAGTGTCACAGAATCAAAGAGTATGTGGCCAGGAGTAAGATATCAGAAAACTGCAAAGTTACAAGGATCTAGTTAAGAGGAGCTTGGGAATTAGAAGGGCATTGTCAGTAAACTGTGATGAGGCATCAGAGTAGAATTTTAGTTCTCCTTCCATGAATATAAGAGAGAAATACAAATATGTATTATGCACATATGACATATATTATGATGAACAAACAATTGGGACTTAAATGTACATAATGCCTTTTGGGGTGGAGTTAAGATGGTGGCATGAAGCTGACATGCTCACAGAGCTTTTCCCTAAGAAAGATAAATGAAACCTCTATTCTGACATTCAAACTAAATATCCTACAAAGAAAAAGAAAAGATTCAGAGAAATTTTCAGTTGTAGAAATCAAGAAGGATCTTCAGTGAAGGTCTATATGTTAAGAGGAAAAGGGGAAGTAAAGTCCAGGATACAGGAAAGCAAGAAAACCAGCAGGAGGCTTTTAGCCACAGTGAAATCCAGGTCCCCACAGATTGACAATTGCAGAGGTCCCAGAAAGCCAGCAGGGAGGATCCCAAGCCCAAACAAAATCTGAACCCTGGGGCAAAAGACAGGACTAAGTTGGGAACAAACCACTGCTAAGTCAGAATATAGACATAAAGGAGGAAAATAACCCAGGTAATGCCTGAACTGCAGAGGCAGCATCTTGGTCAACAACAAACCAGGGATCAGACCCCAGCCCCAGGAAAAATAAAGACCAAAAAACAAAAAACAACTTGGATCCATACTCCCTATACCCCAGGAGAAGAGCTAAAAGAACAAAGATAAGCTAAAAAGCCCAAAGAGCTCTCACTATAGAAAACCACTTCACAGACAAAGATGATAACAATGCCATGTCTTAAGAAGAAATAAGTGAAAAATCAATCTCAGGAGAAGTCTCAAAACAGTCTGTGAATTGGACACAAATACAAAAGCTCCTTGAAGAATTTGAAAATCAATGAAAAAAGAAAGAAAAAATGGAAAAAAAGAAATGAGAGTCATGAAGGAAAATTATGAAAAATTGGCCAGAGAATTCAACACCTTTAGAAATGAAAAAGGTAATTGAAGAAAAATAAAACCCTAAAAATTGGAATTGAACAAATAGAAACCAATGAATCTATGAT
Organism: Macrotis lagotis; assembly: GCF_037893015.1. Lineage (NCBI taxonomy): Eukaryota > Metazoa > Chordata > Mammalia > Peramelemorphia > Peramelidae > Macrotis > Macrotis lagotis. The sequence goes on from NC_133666.1 coordinate 385,753,500, forward strand.
ATTACAAGATACCAACAAAGTAAAAAGACTGAAAAATTTGAAAAAAATGTAAAGTACTTTTCAGGGAAAACAAATGACCTGGAAAATAGATCCAGAAGAGACAATCTACAAAATCATCAGACTACTAGAAAGCCTAGGGAAAAAAAGAAGCTAGAAAACATCATGCAGGAAGTTATAAGGGGAAACTATCCAAATCTGTTAGTAAAAAAACCAATGTAACGATTGAAAGAATACACAGAATTTCTCCAGATAGAGACCCCAGGATAAAAACTCCAAGGGCTGTTATAGCCCAATTCAAGAATTCTCAAATAAAGAAGAGAATATTGCAAGTTTCAAATAGAAGACAATTCAAATACAAAGGAAACCCAGGCAGACTCACATAGGACCTATCAGCCTCAACATTGAAGGGATCAGAATATCTGGAATACCATATACCAGTGAGCAAAGGACCTGGGATTACAGCCCAGAATTCACTACCCTGCAAAATTCAGCATTTACTGTCAGGGAAAAAAAATAAATGTTCAACAAAATAGAGGACTTGAAGAATTTCCTGACACAAAGGCCAAAACTAAACAGAGAGTTCAATTGCCAAATACAGGACTCATGAGTTGCATATAAAGGTGAATAAAACAGTGAAGGAAAAAGCAAAGCAAAATAAATGTTGTTCAAGACCATCAAATTGTATACAACACTAAAAGGGAAGATATAACACTTAAAATTCTTTAGAACTTTACTTCTCTTAAGATAATTAAAAGGTCAAATATAATTGGAGATTGGACTTGAAGGATTATGGGTATAATTGGGTCTTGTCTCTCCATTAAAGAGGTTCAAGATGGTATCACTATGTTTGAGACGAAAAGCCCTGAAGAAAAGCAGGGGTGTTAACTTTAAATTTATATATCTCATTATCCTTTAACCCATTTAATTTTGCTGTGGTGACAAAGCTTAGACCTTTTTCTAGTACGGACATAAGCTGGCCAGTGCTGAGTCAGTGTCTCCCATACATTACAATCAATTGTAAAGTTCTCAGGTGACCTCGAGAACCTCTAAGAATTTAGAAATCTTTAAAAGTCTTGAAGTTAATTAGATCAGGGTTTGACTTAATTTGTGCATCACTTAGCAAGGGTTTAAGTATCCTGGGTAGGGAGAGGGCATAGAGTGTGAGAGAAAATAGATCTTGGGAGAGAGGCACAAATAATTCAAGAAATGATTTGACTTTGGATGATATTTTGTCTCTTGAGGAACCTGTGTGTCCTTGGATATACTTGAAAAGGGGGAACGGTAAAAATGATTATAATTATAATTTGATCTAATTTAGGACAATATGCCTATCAAGAAATCAATCTGTGATGATATTTTGATAACAAAATGAGCTTATCAGGCAATCAAATAATCAAACTGTGATTGATGATACCTGATTAATAGTAGTAGAGCTATAAATAATTCCAGGTGAAGAGGCACAAAGATTCATAATTTTATTTTATTTTATTTTTATTTTTTTAAAGATATTATTTGAGTTTTACAATTTTTCCCCCAATCTTACATCCCCCCCCAAAAGTCATAATTTTAGAGGGAAAGAAAGGAGAGTGTGAACACTGAGTAAATTCTATTCAACAGATTTGCCCAGAGAGGGAATAAAATACATTCATACCTAAGTTTAAAATCTATCCTAACCTACAGGGAAGAGGGGAATGGGAAATGAAAACATAAGGGAAGTTGATAAAGGGAAGTTGAAGGTATAAGTGAAAATAAACTGAAAGTTATATTTTGAAAGAAAAGTCAAAGGGTAAAGGAGTAAAGGAATAAGAGGAAAGGAAAGAAAAAATATAAATGGAGAAAGATAGCACAGAGGGAAATATAGAATTAGTAATCTTAACTGTAAATGTGAATGGAATGAACTACCCCATAAAACAGAAGTGGATGGCAAAATGTTAAAAACCAGATTTCTATGATAGTTATTTACAAGAAATACATTAGAAGCACAGGGATACACACAGGGTAAAGGCTGGAGCCAAATATATTGTGCCTCAGATAAAGTAAAAAAAAATCAGTGGTAGTGATCCTGATCTCAGATAAAGTAAAAGCAAAATGTGATCTCATTAAAAGTGATAAGGAAAGTAACTACATCTTCTTAAAAGGCACCATTGGTAATGAAGCTCTATAATTACTAAACATGTATATACCTAGTGGTATAGCATGAAAATTCCTAGAAGAAAAGCTGAGTAAACAGACAGCAAAACTTTAATAATAGAAGACCTCAATTGCCCTATCTCAGAACTAGATAAATCTAAACAAAAAATAAACAAGAAGGAACTTAAGAAGGTGAATGAAATCTGAGAAACTTAGATATGATAGACCTCTGGAGAAAACTTAATGGGAATAGAAAAATATATACATTTTTCTCTGCTGTTTATGGCACCTGTATCAAAACTGATTATGTACTAGAGCACAAAAACCTTATAATCAAATGCAGAAAGGCAAAAATAATAAATACACACTTCTCAGTCCAAGATGCAATAAAAATTACATGTAATAAAGCATCATAGAAAAATAAACCAAAAATGAATTGGAAATTAAATAACTTTATCTTAAATAATTGGTATGCCAAACAAAATAATAGAAATAATCAATAATTATATTTAAGAAAATGTTACTGAGACATTGTACCAAAATTTATGGGATGCAGCCAAGGCAGTTTTGAGGGGAAATTTGATATCTTTAAATGCCTATAGTATTAAAATAAAGAGGATATGCAACTAAAAAAGCTAGATAAAGAATAAATTAAAGATCCCCAATTAAATACCAATTTAGAAATTCTGAAATCAAGGAAGAGAGATTAATAAAACTGAGAGCAAGAAAACCTTGATTTCATAAAGAAAATGGAGTTGGTTTTTATGAACAATCCAATAAAATAGACAAATCTTTAGTTAATCTGAATAAAAAAAATAACCCAATTACCAGTATCAAAAATGAAAAGTGTGAACTAACCACCAATGAGGAGAAAGTTAGAGATAATTCAGAGCTACATTGCCAAACTGTATGCCAATAAATTGGATAACCTGAGTGAAATGGATGAATATTTACAAAAAATACAAACTGCCCAGATTAACAGAAGGTGAATTAAAATACTTAAATAACCCCATTTCAGAAAACATAAATTAAAGAAATCATCAATAAACTCCCTAAGAAAAAGCCTCCATGTCCAGCTGGATTTACAAGTGAATTCTATCAAATATTTAAGGAACAATTAATTCCTATTCTCTATTAACTATTTTTTAAAAATAGGAGAAAAGGAGTTCTGCCAAACTCCTTTTAGGGCACCAACATGGTGTGTGATATTTAAACCAGGAAGAACCAAAACAATGAAAATTATAGATCATTCTCCCTAATGATTATAGATGCAAAAATCTTTTTTTAATTATTATTTAAGGCAATGGGGTTAAGTGACTTGCCCAAGGTCACACAACTAGGCAATTATTAAGTGTCTGAGGACAGATTTTCCTGACTCCAGGGTCAGTGCTCTATCCACTGCACCAGCTAACTGCCCTCCAAAAATCTTAAATAAAATCTAAAGCAAATTATTAACAGAATAATACACCATGATTAGGTAGGATTTATACCAGGGATGCAGGGATGGTTCAACATAATTGAACATTTCAATAGTAAAACCAACAGAAATTATCTGATTATCTCAATAGATGCTGGAAAAGCCTTTGATAAAATACATCTATTCCTATTAAAAATAATAGAAAGTTTAGGAATAAATGGAATTTTCTTTAAAACAATAAATAATATCTAAGACGATGAACAAATAATATCTGTAATGGGAATAAATTTGGGGCATTTCCAATAAAATCAGGAGTGAAATAAGGATGCCCATTATCCCCATTACTATTCAATATAGTATTAGAAATACTAGCTGTAGCAGTAAGAGAAGAAAATCAAATTGAAGGAATCAGCATTAGCAATGATGAAACAAAGTTTTTATTCTTTGCAGATGATCTGATGGTATAGTTGGAGAACCTGAGAAAATCATCTTAAAAACTCCTTGAAACAATTAACAAATTCAGCAAAGTAGCAGGATATGAAATTAGCCCACATAAATCATCAGCATTTCTATACATGAACAACTAAGCCTAAGTGCAAGAGATAGAAAGAGAAATTCTATTTAAAGTAACTATAGACAACATTAGTTACTTGGGAATCTCCCTACCAAGACAAATCCAGAAACTGTATGAACACAATTATAAAGCAGTTCTCACCCAAATAAAAATCAGATCTAAATAATTGGAAAAATGTCAATTGCTTATGGTCAAGTCAAGCTAATATAATAAAAATGACAATTCTGTCCAAATTAAATTACTTAGGACAGCCTTATTATACTGGCTGTGGACAATGTTATCCCCATTCAGAAGAAAAACAATGCAAAACAAAAACAAAAAACCCTTCAGAATCAAATGAACACTTTATAAAAATTATATTTTATCTATCTTTTCCCTTTAATTCTAATTCCTTATACTGAAAATGACTAATCCGTAAACATGTTTATCCAAAATATGAATGTACAACAATTAACCTGACTGCTACTAAAGGGAGGGGAGTGGGAAGGGAAGGTGGAAGGAAATTTGTTAACTTAATATGCATGTGCATATGGATTAAAAAAAATAAAGTAAAAAAAATATATGCATTAATGAGGAATGACCCTGAATGATTAGGTGAATGAATTGATAGAAGAAATAATAATGTAAGCAAGTCCCAGGGAAGAAAAAAAAAGAGTAAATAAAACAGAATATGGGGAAACAATATTCTGTTAGGAAGAAAGACTTGAGTATTAGCATGGGAAAAGATAACTTGGGTTAAGTAGGTTGGGGAATTTTGGTAGAAGCTTCTAGGATCCTATACAGTTTTTACTGTGTTTGATTACTCATTGGACGAGAAATCACCAGCAAGCTGTGATGTGGCTGAAAAATACCACTTAGGGCAGAAGATACAGAGAGGTAAATTTGGATTCTCTACAATGACAATTTCCTAAGGATTATAACTTTCCAAATGTGGAATGGGCTACTTCAAGGGATAGGAGGTTCCTATGTTACATGCCTATAAAGAAAGCCTATATAACTTATATTCAGGAGTCCTTTTTTAAAAAAGAATAGACTGGTTTAGAAAAAAAATAATTTATATAGACAAAAATATGTGACCTTGAGTAATTTCGGCTATCCAATCATTTATGTGTTTCCTGACAGTCTCTGTTTCTTGAGAAAAGCAAACATCTTCCATTACTGAATTGCAGTATCTGAAACAGGAGCTTCTAAAGGACTAGAAGAAGAAAAAAATAGAGTCAGAGCAACATCTCTATTTCTAAGTCCATCAAAATTTCTAAGAGTTAAAAAGATATAAGTAGCATCACACACACGCACACACACACACACACACACACACACACACACACACACACACACACACACACACAAATTTGCTATGTGACCCTGGACAAATCTCTATTTCTCTGTCACAAGTAACTCTAAAAGTCTAAGTAGCAGAGAAGGTACCTTCCTACATAGCAGAAAGGAATTTCTTTAAATGGGAGTTCCTTGTAATAATTAAATCATAGGTCCAGATAAGTAAATATCAGCAATTGCTTATACATCATTAACAATTTAGTAGAGAAAACTTTTATTCAAGACAGAATCTATTACAAAAGCTAAATTAAAACATATTCAATTGTTAATTTCATTCTCAAAATGAGGATGTGAACTTTTCAAGTACAAAAAAAAACCAAGAGCTTTTGTATTAGTTTTATTTTGTAATAAGGTCTTCAATACAGGGTAGAAACCTATATTTGTTGAAGATATATTAATACTTAATGATTGCTACCATATTTTCCCCCAATTTTTCTGCTATACTAATCAAAGGCCTTCATTCATTTTTTTAAGGTTTTTTTGCAAGGCAATGGGGTTAAGTGGCTTGCCTAAGGCCACACAGCTAGGTGATTATTAAGTGTCTGAGGTCGGATTTGAACTCAGGTACTCCTGACTTCAGGGCCAGTGCTCTATCCAGGGTCAGTGCTCTATCCACTGTGCTACCTAGCCCCCGCTTTATTCATTCTTTATAAAACACTAGAAAGAAAATGAAGTCAGAGAAATATCCTTATTTCTTTTTTAACAAATCTTCTAAATTTTCAAGATTTAGATTTTTTTTTTTATAAAACTGGAATGGTGGTATATATCTATAAAAAGGCTGAATGGCTTGAGCCCAAGAGTCCTGAGCTGCAACAGGACTAATATAGAGTGCCTGTCCATACTAAGTCCAATATTGAAATTGTGTGCCTCTGTGAACGAGGACCACCAAGTTACTCAGAAAGGAAAACTGAGGTTAGAAAAAGAGCAGGCTAAAATTCTTGCGCTTAAAGAAATACACTACCATGAGTTTCCTCTGAACTTCCAGCCCAGATGAAACAGTGGGAAGAGAAGGGGAAAGCCAGAAAGAAGAGGAAGAAAATAATATTTTCCCCCTCTAATAAGTTACATTCATATCTTAACATCAATATTCATATAAATTGTATTATTGCATAGTATAGGAGCTAAATGTAAACATTAAAGTAGGGTGGAGAAAGGACTAGTTTAGTGAGACTTTCATCATATAACTATTCACATTTCCATTCTTCAATATCATTTTATGGTAAAATAGATATATGTGACTTACTTTGAGGAAATTTAGAGCATTTTCTCCAAAAAGTCTGTTGGTAGTTTTAAGCAGATACCAGGTAGATGGTTTGTTCATTTCAATAAGAAGTGTAGTATTTTGCCACAAAATATCTTTATTTCTGTTTAGAGAAAGTAACTAAGAAAAACAAAGATTAACTTTTTCAGTTGGTCTCTGAAGAATGATGAGCACAAAACAAACTTTGCTAAATGAATACTTCAGAAGATCTTTGATCATTGAGAAAATGTGGGATTATGTATTTGAGAAAGAGACAGTTGCTCAATTAATCCTTTTATGAAAAACAAAAGGAAGGGGCGGGGGGAGGTAGTCAGACAGTTGATAGAACCAATGTAACATCATTCCATAGAGTATAGTAAAAAAGGATAGGGAAAAAAAGCAATATTTTAATCTGTGAAGCTGATTTTAATCTGTGAAGCTCCAGACCTAGATTTCCAAAGGATTTGTTCTCATCAAAGTATGGATTTTGAGGTTGATCTTTTGTTATAGCCAAGCTGAATTAATTCTTTTAAAGCAGGAATCAGAGGGCCTGGGTTTAAATGCTAGCTCTTCCACCTAATAATGAAGTGAATTTGAGAATGCTAATAAACTCCGCCTGATGATGATATTGTAGGAAAACCATTTGTAACTCTTAAAGCAAGACAGAATTTTTTTAAGGGTTTTGCAAGGCAAATGGGGTTAAGTGGTTTGCCCAAGCTAGGTAATTATTAAGTGTATGAGGTGGGATTTGAACTCAGGTCCTCCTGACTCCAGGGCCGGTGCTCTATCTATTGTGTCACCTAGCCACCCCGAGATATTTTCTTAAGTCTTTTAGATTTTATCAATTGAATACAACCTCTGGGAGGTAGTATTCAAAGCTAGAGAGGCTTGTGCCATCTCTAAAGAGGTCTGTCATCAGATTAGCGATTTGCCTGGCTTCAGCAAGACTTGAGCTTAAATTCTGCCTCAGATACTAATTAACTAATGGTCCTGCAGGTAGGTGGCACAGTGGATAGGGAACTGGTGATAAGTGCAAATATGGCCTCTATCATTTACTAGCAGTTGTCATTGACCAGGTCATTTAACCGTATTTGCCTCAATTTTCTCATCTGTAAAATTTGAGAAGGAAATGACAAATCACTTCAGCATCTTTACCAGGAAAATCTCCCCAAATCAGACAAAAATGAACAAGAACAACCTGGGTAAGTCACTTAATGTCTCCGAGCCTCAGGTGCCTCATTTGATGTGTGATGGGTTTAGACTTAATGTTAAAATTCTTCCATCTCTCAATCTATGACCTTATGATCAGTGCTGCTAAGGGCAAAAGGTGTTGGCACCAGAGGATATGATCATAAAATGAATAAAAAATAACCTTCAGAGCACTAGAAAAGATTGCATCACTTGATTTGAAGTTAGAGGAACTTGGTTCAAATTTCATTTCTGTCAATTACTACCTATGTGACCTTGGGAAAGAAAAACATTTCAACTTTTAGGGTCTCATTTGTTAAATTAATAGATTTAAGTAAAGGGCTTCTAAAATTATTGCCTCCTGTGATCAAGCTCCTGTGATCATTTACAAGAATTAATGCAGGGACTGGAGTTAAAGCTTGTCCAATGACCAACAGGTTGATATACCACTGGAGAATCTAAACCATCTCCATTTTGACATTTTTGCCATCAAAACAATCAAAGGACAAGTGGATTATATTTAATTATGAAGAAAAAGCTAAACCTGACTTAGCTGTCATCATGAATCAAAAGGCAACAAAACCATATTCTGTGAGGCAATTACTCTCCTTTCCTATATGGTTCATTATGAACATGAAAAAAGAGATCCACAAAGCAGACAGGAACTTATGTACCAATAGGCAGGTCTCCTAAATCCACTTACTTCATGCCCTATTTACTGAGGGGACTAATTCCAAAGAATTGTTCATTGATGAATGCTGGGAGTGCAAAAAGTGAAAAAAGTAGAACAATTACATGATTATGTTGACCATATCCATCAAAATCAACATATAACTTTCTGCTAAATGACATCAATGAAAAGATGGACTCAGGTGAGGATGACTTGAGCTTCAAGCAATGGAAGAGCCCAAAGGCTTACAAGCTACTCAGAAACTTTATGCCTATCTTCATGAAAAAAATTAGATGTAGAAAGCACTGAACAAACACACTTCCCAAAAAGAGAGAAGAAAGGAAAGCAAAAAAGGAAGAAGTTGATTACATCTTAACTGACAAAAACCTGATTACTTGCTCTATGAGCAAGGCAGAATGGAAGAGGCTCAAAGGAAATATGAGATGCACAAGTTTGGAGCACCCAGATCAGGTATTCACATGGACGATTTGTGCCTGACTTGTACTAGAGTATTCTGAGTTCTTATTCATCTGATCAAACATAGTCAGACACATTATAACTTGTCTTTAACATAGTGGTATTACTTTGGTCTTCTTTGATAACAAGAACCAACCAACTAACCAGAGACAAATTTGTGCCTTTCTAGGCAAAGTCAAAACAAATACCAAATTAGAAAGTGATATTATGGACTATCCATGATTTTATTGATATTGAGAACTCCTATATGAGTAACTTCCTTTTGTCAATGCAAGCCAGTATTTTCCCTGTAACTCATAATCTTGACAACTACCTAGATCTAGTAGAGAAATTTTCACTGACTTTTCTGGATTGCCGAAGACAGCATGTGTCAAGGTACGTTGTGAACCCCCAAACTTCCTGACTTCTATCCAAATCATTTTGTTTTCAAATTGGAAGAAAAAATAACATTGAAATGCTATTCAATATATTATGGCAGCTGTAGCCCAACCTATTCAAAGAAGTGTTCAAATCTGTTAATAGACAATAGGAAAGACATTAGTACTCTCACAGTTTCTTAGAGAAGTTGAACCAATGCAACATAATTCCACAAACAAGTCAAAGAACCCGGAAATTACCTCAGCCAGCGATTTCTTAATAAACGTTTTTCCAACTGATCAACTGTGAAGTTGAAAGCAGCAAAGAACACTAAATGTTTCAAAAAAAGTTCTGTAAAATATGACTGAAGAAAGTGATGTATGATTACCAATATCACCTCACAAAATGGTTGAAAGTTATGGAGAGAATAAATCTGTCAAGAATTTGATGTGAAAGAGAATAACAATGTCTAGGCCATGTGTTTGCCCTGTCAGTTGTGTCTACATGGATCTGTCTAGAAGGTAGGATTAGAGTCTTCTCTGTCTACCAGTCTCCAGTAAAAAATCAATTCTAGCCAGGCAGCAAAGATCAGCACCAGGAAGTTAGCTGCTCTCTTCTTCTCAGAGAAGACACACCAGGCTACACTTATATCTAGCTGGTCTCTTAAATATTGTTAGTTGAGGCAAAATAATTTTTAGTTTCAAACCACTCTCCCTTTAATTGGAGATAAGTAATCTGAGCTCTATATCCAAAAGGATTAATCCCTTTGCAGTCAAATACCAGTTCCACAACAACCACCATACAAAATAAATAGCAAATTAATTGAATTATCCAAGTCAGCAACAAATAAATATTGGAGAAGTTTTACAGATGAAAATATAGTGGACAATATATGGAGTGAATTAGCTCTCCCACTGAGACTGACATTTTTTTGACATTTCAACTCAACCAAGAAAGAGTTCCAGATCTTATTAAAGGGTATAATTTTAGTGTCTAATGGGTTAGTTAGGAATAGAAATAGGAATGAGACACTAATTCCTCTGTATGTTCATTCTTCCCAGAGTTTCTCTCTCCCTCCAGGACCCTCATCCTGAAGAGGACTTGAAATTGTGTGTGGTCTCTGATCTTTCCACTTCTAAGTTCTTGACAATTCCACTCCTATTTACACATGAAATAGTAATTAATCTCCTTCAATGAGAAGAATTTTATGTAGTTGGATTTGAGCACTTGGGCTACATTCCAGTCAGATGATGCTTTTTGAAGGAGAAACCAGAAGGAAGATACCAAAGACATGAAATCTCTAATTCTGTTACCTTGTTTGGAAAATACATAGATGGGTAGAAAAGACTTTGCATGTTTCACTACCAGATTGCTTCCCTGCCAGGCATGGATGCAAATAACATTCTTCCTGCATCTGTCCATTCAGCTTTTAAAGAACTCTTGGAAAGAAAATTATATTTGGGATGATTCTTACTTCCATCATTCAAAACTGAATAATGTTCTCTGGAATTGTTCCCAAAGCACATAGGGCATGACTGTAGATAGACTCAAGAAGGCTAATTGATAGTCTCTTTCTTCCTGTCCTATTCTGACAACTCAATATTAGGATCATTCTTTTAGTTTAGTCCCTAAGATTTGAGTTTTGGGGAAAAGCCAAGGATTTGAGGCTATTCATCATAATAACACAGTTTCATTTATGATTATGATTTCTTGCCCTTAAAAATCAGAAAGAGATTATATTATAATAAGCTATATAAGACCAGCAACCTAATAGGAAGATTGGAAACTAAATCTATAAGACCTGAGTTGTTGGGAAGTAAGGACATGATTCAGTACAGTGTTCTTCCTTCCCCTGTACCTTCCTTCCTCCTTCCTTGATCTGATAACTTCTCTCATTTGGCTTTGGGGAAGTTAGGAATAGGGCCCTAAGAATACAGGCATCAAAAGACACTGATAACTTCACAATTTTGATTTTCAGAGGTCACACAACCATGAAACTCTTGGTTTCCTTGCCCTCTGAGATGTGTGTGTGTACTTTTCTAATTTTCTCTCACATGTTTTTCAAAGATCAACCTATGTTTTCTAAAATCTTCCTTTTGGGTTTGCCATTTCTGTAATATTTGGAATGATTTTATTTTGTTGTTTTGCCATCCTAATCACAGAGTTGTCAGCACACTATAACTTGGCCCATCACATCTCTATCCCCTAATGTTTTTGAAACATAATCTATAGGGTTTTCTTCCCAACTGACTTGGGATATGGAGATTTGACTATGTGGAGGGAAATGCATTTGTTCTTTCTCCCTTTGGGAAAGGCAAACATACCTTTTCTATCTGTGCTGCTGTTTCTTTCTTTGTTCCCAAAAGGATCATGTTCAGGGCAAATGAGATGCTTGGGGGAGAAAACAACACATTTCGTTGTTTTTCTTCACAAAGTTTTTTCAGAAGAGTAATAGCAAATGCAGCATTTCCTTCATAACGGCTTTCCATGATAAAACCTTGATCACACAGAAAATGCATAAGAAACACAAGTCTTGAGAACAGAAACCCCTGCAAATAATAGAAACTCTATATATACACATTTCATTTTCACTCTTGGTTACCTCTGTATTCAACACTACCAAATTTTCTGCCTAAAGAAAAAGCAGACACCTTGAAGGGAAAGCCACTCTTTCTTTGGTGGACTTCCAAATCATATAGATGCTTCTAAAGGCACTAAGTACAATGAGTATGTCTAGAGGATAACCCAAAGTGCTTAAGAATTTTACAGAGGATGGAGAAGATCATTTTATGCATTCAAATACAGACTGTGGAAACAAGTCCACAGGGCACTTCTGCTTAACAAAGCACCAATGTAGAGGAAGGAACTTTCCAGGGCTATGATCAGGGAGATAGGAGCCACCTGTGAAGGAAGTGCTACTGACTGTCCTAGAGTTTGGTTGAGAATCCAGATGTGGGGATTTAGCTGAGAGAAAGTGCCAGGGCAGGTAAGAACCCAGACAGCAGAGGGAAGGAGGTCAGATGACCTGGACTGAGACTTGATCCCCTCCTGCAGCAGTGTAGGAAGCAATGACTTGACTAGTTGCTATTATTAGTTTTGTAACTAGTTGGTATTATTAGCTTTATAACTAAACCTCTTTTTTTGGAATTTCTATAAACCATTTTTCTACATATTGGATGAATTCTTGCACAGGGACTGAAGATGACAAGTGAGCAAATAAGTCAAAGTTGCTAGGTAGAGGTAAAACAAGCCAGAGGGGTATCATTAAAAATTATTTAAGGCTAGATCCAATTTGCATTAAATACAGAGCTTTTTTCCCCCCAGAGTTCACATATTACATAAGATATTTATTTTCCACATGGAGGGTATACCCTAAAGTCAAACCCAAAGGATAAAACTGAGCCTTGACAAGGGTCCTCATCAGAAGGAATAAAATTTCTCTGTTCTTATTAAGCTTAAATGCCCATTGGGTTTGAGGAGTGTGTATGTATGCATGTATGTATGTGTGCATGTGTTCATGTGTATTGTACATGTGGGTGCATGCAGGCATGTGTGCACATGCATGTGCATGCATGTGTGCATGTGCATGCATATGCATTGGCACTACCTAACCACATGCACAAATGCTAGAAAATTTTTGTGGTCTTGACCTTCTTAGGACTTCTACTTTCTCACTATAGTCAGAAAATACTCTGAAGATAGGGACAGTGTGTCACCTCTTCATAGTAATAACCAATGCCTGCATCCATCTTCTCTTGTCTTCTCATTGTTTCCCACCACAGTTGAACCACAATCAGAAACATAGGATGGGGGGGGCAGAAACAAAATGATGAAGGTAGGAATTTCCAGAAACTCTTCCCCTCCAAAACTCCAAAAGTCTTAAAATTGTGACTCTAACCAAATTTTAGAGGGGCAAAACCCACAGAAAGCCTGAGTGAAACACTTTTCCCAGTCCAAAACAACTTGGTAGACCCTAAGGAAAGGTTTATTCCACTGGGAACAGGGTTTGGAAAAGCTGCTGCACTGAAGCAAACCAGTTTCAGACTTCCAGGAAAAGTGTGAGGGGCACTTGGGTCCCTCTGGGTGCCTGGGTCCATGGTAGCAGGAGCAGTTTCCAGATCTCTTGGCCCAGGGATGACTGTGGATGGCTTGGAGGGTCATTGTGAGAATTCTGTGCACCAGAGTGTACATGGAGCCCAAGCCAGTGCCAGCCTCATGGCAGCCCCACCTGGAAACCTGTGGAACCATCCAGCAGCTGCTTCCAGAGAACTTAACCCACCGAAGGTAAGGAATGGGGAGAGAGCAGAGGTCTTTCTCCTATTCCTTGGGTAGGACTCTGCTGTTTTGCCCATACTTGGAGCTAGGTTGCAGTCTGGGCCCCCATTCTGCCATATAGTAACAGAGACCCTCCTGACAACTCTGGGGCAGAGGTGAGGGCTTGTGGTCATCCACAGACCAGAAAACAGGCAAAACATCAGTCAGAGCCTCTCAAAAGATATTATAGAAATCAAGGTCCCTGCTTTGAAGTGAAGTAAATAAGATCATAAGCTGGACAAATGAGAAAACAACAGAAAAAGAAGAATCTGACCAAAGGAAATTATTCTGGTTTCATGTAGATCAAAATATACACTCAGAAGCTGACAAAATTATTGCTTGTGTATCCAAAGCCTACAAGAAAAATAGGATTTGGTCTCAGTCTATGGAATGGCTCAAAAAAAAGACTTTGAAAAGCAAGTAAGAGAGGTAGAGGAAAAATTGAGAAAAGAAAGAGCAATGCAGGAAAATCATGAAAACCAAGTCAGTAATTTAGTGAAGGAGATACAAAACAGCACTGAAGAAAATGACATGTTAAAAACCAGCTTAGGTCAAATGGAAAAAGTAGTCTAAAAGGTCAATAAGGAGAAGATTACCTTAAAAAAACAGGATTGGTCTGTTGGAAAAGATAAAAATAAAAAATCTCTCTGAAGAAAATACCTCCTTCAAATGTAGACTGGAGGGAAAGGAAACTTTGTGAGAAATCAAGAAATAATAAAACAAAACCAAAAGAATGAAAATCTACAAAAACATGTGAAATATCTCATTGGACAACAGACCCAGAAGAGATAATTTAAAATTACTGGGCTACCTAAAAGTCATAACCTGGAAAAGAACCTAGACTTCATTTTCAAGAAATAATCCAGCGAAATTGCCCTTAGATCTGTGAAGCATAGGGTAAAACAGAAATTGAGGGACTCCACCAATCACCTCCTGAAAGACTTCCCCCCCTAAAAACAAATTCCTGGGAATATTATAGACAAATTCCCAAGTCAAAGAGAAAATACCACAAGGAACCAGAAAGGAACAATTCACCTACCATGGCATTACAATCAGGATTACACAGGATTTGGCAGCATCTACATTAAGAGTTCATAGGGTTTGAAATATGATATTCTGGAAGGCAAAAGAGCTTGGATTACAAGTGAGAATCAATTACTCAGCAAAACTGAACATCCTCTTTTGCAGGAAAAAAAAAATGGATATTCAATGAAATAGAGGACTTTCAAATTTTCCTCTTCAAATGACCACACTTGAGCAGAAAGTTTGATCTCCAAGTACAGTCCTCAGGTGAAACACAGAGATGGTGAATGGGAAGGACTAATTATGAGGGATTTAATGACTTTGAACTGCATGTATTCTTATGTGGCAAGAAAATACTGATAACTCATATGAATTATCATTTATTAGATTAAATTAGTTTAAATGTAAATTTTAGATTAAATTAAATGTAGACAAGGCACAAGAGGGAGCTGAATATAATGGCATAATATGTTATAAAGATGGAGTCAATGAATGATAAGGGAAAGTACTGGGAGAAAGAGAAAGGAGAGTTAGAATGTGCTATTTCACATAAAAGAGTCATGGAGAAAAACTGCAATGGAGTGGAGGGGGGGAAGGTGAAGGGGAATGAGTGAGCCTTCATTCTCATCAGGATTGACTCAGAGAGGAAATAACATATACATTCAATAAGGTATAGAAATATTTTACCTTATAGGAAAAAAGGAAAGGGATGGGAGAAGGGGAGAGGGGAGTAAGTGATAGAGAAGAGAGAAGATCTTGGGACAGAGTAATCAAATACACCACACTTCTGAAGCAGGATGGGGTAAAAGGAAAGAGAGAGAGAACAGAGTAAATAAAAGAGACAATAGAAATAAATAGATTAAATGAGTGGAAAAGAATAGAAGGGTAGGAAACAAGTTCACATTAGCAACTGTGGGAAAATTATAAAAGCAACTTCTCAGATAGACTTATCATAAAGAATGCAACAGACCCCATAGATAGAGTCAATGGTATTGGAATACAGACTGAAGTACACATTTTTTTCTTTCAATTCATTTCTCTTGAAGTTTCTTTATCTTTTTTGGGGGAAGGGGAGACATGTTTACTTTCACAACAATATTATTGTAATAATGTTAAAATAAATAAATAAATCATAAAAAGACTAAAAAAAAAACAAAAATGGGGGCAGTTAGCTGGTTGAGTGCAAGTACCAGCCCTGGAATCAAGAGGACCTGAGTTCAAATCCAGCCTCAGACATTTAATAATTGCCTAGCTGTGTGACCTTCGGCAAGTCACTTAACCCCATTACCTGGCAAACAAACTAACCAAAACTGACTCGAATTGAATGAATGCCAAGGGACTATGTAGAATAATCTTGACCCCAAAGAAGAAAGGGAAGACATTCCCCCCACTACCCTGCAGAGGAGTCAAATGGATGGAACCTTGAATTTGTAATAACAGATTTTTTAATTATATTGATCAGTTTTACTGACTTCCTCCCTCTTCTTTCTTCAAAAGACAGTATTATAAGGAATGATTTTCTGGGATGGAGAAGGCAGAGACATAAGAGAAACTGAGGCACTGTAAACAGAAAAGATAGTAAAAAATGATTTAGAATTTAAAAAAAGAAACATAAGATGGTTAGTGTAATTTAGTCCAATCAAAGTTTCTTTAAGGAGTAAAGTACAATCCTCAAGCAAATTTACCTCCTCCTCCACCATGGAGTGGTGGAAAGAATACTAGATTTGGAAGATGACACAGGTTCAAACCCCACCTTTACTACTTCCAGTGTTTCTCTTCCCTAAAGTAAGTCACTTAACCCTTTTAGGTTTCAGTTTTCTCATCTACAAAATGAAGGAATTGTAATACATAAGTGTCTAAATTCATAAGCCTATGTATAAACAATCTTTCTGAGCTGCTTGGTTGTAGTTTCTTCCAAATGATTGTCTGTCCATACATTCAGTCCGCTATCAAAATGTAAACGTGAGCCCTTACCTGTAAAGTGTCCCTTTAGTTTCATTGGAAAGCTCTTTCTCTGAAGTAGTTGGGAAAGAAAGACGTTAAATAGGAGTAGGTTTGACAGGTGAAGAGCATCATTGAAATGAGAGGTCATCTAGCTCATCTCATTTTGCAGATGAGGAAGTCAAGGTCCAGAGAAGTTAAGGTCATGCACAGAGTGAAGGGCAAAATTTAGGTTGACTTTCTTTGTCAAATCTAATGCAATATCAAGTAAAAAAGGGACAATATGGCAAACAGAACAGCAAATTAACTTAATCCATGGAAATACTACAGATTTTGAGATTCCAGTATTTTAGTAAATCCATGATCTTATTAATGATTTCTTCTAGTGGATCTGATCAGAATATATCCACACGCCTTCTTTTACTCTTGTCTACTTTCTCATGTAGAGAAGATTGACTCAGTTCACTAAAGAACTTCCTCTAGAGTCTAGACCATTTCCTTATTACATCTCATCTAAGAATATGATTGGCCTACCTTCTTTTCTAATTATCATGGGTGATACCTTTTAGGCTATTTCTTGTACACTTTGATATATTCTAACTTATTTCCACTTGTACATTTCTCCATTTCTCTTAACTGTGCATTCTGTGTTGTTTCTTTTTTTTAAGATTGTGTTGTTCCATTAGAAGAAGTATATAGTAGAATTTATTTTGTTTTGTTTGAGAGATTTAAATAAGTAAAAATAGTACTATCCTTAACCAGAGAAAGAATTGTGGAGCCTGAAGGCAGACTAAAGCACCTATTTTCACTTTTTAAATTTTGTCTTTTGTTTCTTTCTTGTTTTCCCTCTTTTGTTCTGATTCTTCTTACACGGCTTGACTAAATGGGCCGCTAGATTGGACAATGGATAGAGGACTAGCCTTGGAGTCAGGATGAGGAGTTTGAATTCAGCCTCAGACATTTACTAGCTATGTGACTTTGGGCAAGTCACTTAACCTTGATAGCCTCACATCCAAGGCCATCTGCAGTCATCCTTATTCATATCTGGTCACTGGAGCCAGTAGGTTCTGGAGGAGAAAGTGAGGTTTGTGACTTAGTACAATACCTCTTCACTCAGATCCAATTTATCTGCTTGTCATGACATCATGTCCCTGATATACTGGTCTTTTTCAAGAATGAAGGACAAACATTATTAATATGGAAATAAGTTTAACACAATTATACATATTTAACTTATATCAGATTTCTTGCTGTCTTGTGGAGGGCAAAGGAATTTTTTTTGGTAAGGAAATAATTTATGATCACTGAAAAAGCTATGTGTTTCTTTTTTATTTATTTTATTTTTTCCAATTTTATATATATATATATATATATATATATATATAGAGAGAGAGAGAGAGAGAGAGAGAGAGAATTTTCAACATCCATTTTTATGAGGTTTTATATTTCAAATTTCTCTCCTTCCTCTCCCCCTCGACAAAATGGTAAGAAACCTGAAAGTTATGAAGTTAGAATCATGCAAATTTTTTTCCAAATAAGTCTTATTGTGAAAGAAGAAACAGAAGAGAAGAAAAAAAACATGAAAAAAATTAAGAAAGTCAAAATAGTATGCTTTAATATGAAATCAGATTCCATCATTTCTTTTTCCATCATGAAGTCTTCTGGAACTGTCTTGGATCATTGTATTGCTGAAAAGAGCTAAGTTAATCATAGTTGATCACTGAACAATGTTGCTATTCAAAGTTCTCCTGAGAATTATACATTTCTACAAATGCGATACAACCCAATTTCTTCCTCCTATTCAATTCTGGGCCAGATTATTATTTATTTGCTGTGCCATCCAAGACATATCTATCTATCTATCTATCTATCTATCTATCTATCTATCTATCTATCTATATGAGCTAATTCAATGGGCTTTCCATTCAGCTATATATTGTAGTCTGAATATTACCCATTTTATTTTTTCCTGTGTGGATTGTGAAGCTGAACTCTTAAACATTGTGAGCTCATTAAGGAGACTCTGTGTGGTTCTGAGATTTTATTCATGAGCACAATGTTATCCATAAGCCAGAATATCTGAATTATCTTGACAAACATGGAAACTCCAACTATTGTTTGGATGCTGAAACTGACAGGTATTTTTTGACTATGTTTGATAGTCATTTATACCCTTGTTTTATGCCAAATAGACCATAGTACTCTCAAAAGTTAGTCCAAATCAGATTTCAGTGGGAATTGTTTAAGAAAATAAATGAAAATACAACAAAATGTAGATGATGGTAATATATGTCAGCAAAGTTCTTGATATATCATTTAGTGGACCCCATTAATAGAGTTTTATACCACTGCTATTAAATCTGTGAGAATTCAAGTAACTTATGGATTGCTCACAGGTTTTAATGATTATGAAAGTTCTAACTGGTCCATTTGCAACTTCCTAAGACACAAACTTTTTAGATATTGCTAGACTTATAAAAGCAAATGTAAAGAAGTATTTACATTTAGAAATTTCTTTAGGATATAAGAAAAAGTTCTGTTTACTTGATAGATCTATAAAGCAACTAACCAGAAGCCAATGAAAGAATTAGATACACTTCTTTTTTTTGTTTTTTTAATTTTTTTTAAAATTTATTTTTATTAAAGATATTATTTGAGTTTTACAATTTCCCCCCCAATCTTGCTTCCCTCCCCCCACCCCCCCACGAAAAGCACTCTGTCAGTCTTTACTTTGTTTCCATGTTGTACCTTGATCCAAATTGGGTGTGATGAGAAAGAAATCATATCCTTAAAGAAGAGAGGTCTAAGAGGTAACAAGATCAGACAATAAGATATCTGGTTTTTTTTCTAAACTAAAGGGAATAGCCCTTACACTTTGTTCAAACTCCACAGCTCCTTATCTGGATACAGATGGCACTCTCCTTTGCAGACAGCCCAATATTGTTCCCAATTGTTGCACTGATGGAATGAGCGAGTCCTTCAAGGTTGTACATCACTCCCATGTTGCTGTTAGGGTGTACAGTGTTTTTCTGGTTCTGCTCATCTCACTCAGCATCAGTTCATGCAAATCCCTCCAGGCTTCCCTGAAATCCCATCCCTCCTGGTTTCTAATTGAACAATAGTGTTCCATGACATACATATACCACAGTTTGCTAAGCCATTCCCCAATTGAAGGACATTTATTTGCACTTATGGTGCACTTCTAGTGGTTTTAAGAAAACCAGTCAAATTTATATGCAAGACACACTATCATGTCAAGTCAAAACAAGCAGAGCTTTGGCAATCAAGAGATTCCTCCCTGGAATTCAAGAAGAAAACTATCCATGAAAGAAGAACTGTATTAACTCTTGAAAAGAACTGTATTAAATCATATCTCATCTTTCCCCTTGCAATTATTCCAGAGTGGGAGAAAGGCTGAGTGGGAAGGGAAGGAATGGAGAGTGGAAGAGGGAATTTCTCACCTCCCAGCTTTCTCTAATCCCATTAGTAGCACTTTGTATCAGAACAATGTGCCCAGTAGGTGATACCATATTGATTAGACAGACAACATGCTTGTAGTGTAATTGTGGATTCAATGATTTACAACCCCTGACTCTCCAATTCCTCTGAATTCCTATTTTAGAATCCTTTTTTTAGAATCTTCCAAATCTGTATTCCTCAAATGTAGGATATGAGTTAAACACTGGCTAACATTCTCCTCTTCTATTATGAATTCTATGAGGGAAGGAAGAATTTCACTTGCATCCAAAGTCCCCATCATTTCTAGATCCGAAGTTGTTTTTCCTTTATTGGTCACAATCAAGTCTGAAACAATACTTATCCTTACTGTTTCCTATGCTTTTTCAGGATGAAACTAATATTGAGTTAAATCACACTTATCTTTTGAACTTTTGGTAGTGAAAGTGCTTCAAAAGATATTGAGTTTCAGAATCCTCCATCATTACAGTATCATGCATCTGTGACAAGTTTGGGAATTGATTCCCAACTCAGCTAATCCCTTCTTTCTAGGAAGTCTACAGTATATTCCAGTGAATTAACCAACTCCGCTTCTACCATGCCTCATTTTCAAATGTTCTCCACTATGCCCACTTCCCCCCAGTCCCTACACTTGTTCACTTAAGTATATCTTTTTAATATATGATGTTGCTCAATAACCCTTTTAGGTATCCTTTTAATTAAGGTCTAACCTTCTAGTATTACTCTAATCATATTTATAGGCATATATATATATATTCATATGCATGTGTATATGTGCTTTTCTGTGTGGGTGCATACACACACACACACACATAAGTATATAAACTATATATTCCATTAAATGTCAGTAAGGCCCATGAGGTCAAAGATTCCTCCTTTCATATGGAGTTCTAGTTCACATTGATAGTTAATTATAGTTTGAACATTTGAATATTTGACACAATGGATCATTAGGAGCACATTTTTGAATATAATCTCCTGAAACTTTCTGAAAGTCAATATTGTGATTCTTCTCCCTATAGTGTAAGGTAGCTATGCTCTGTAATATCTACTTTAGTGATAAATATATATATATATATATATATATATATATGAATGAAGTATTTTTATCTCTTTATTCCTCACAGTTTAATGTCCTTTTTATATGATTTGCAATGCTCTAGGAAAAAATATCTTTCCAGTTATTTTCAGGATTATTCCATCCCTAGCCAGTATCATATCTTTGTTATATTTTTATCCATAGTACAGAAAAATAAATCCCATTATTGTACACTATATTTTAAATTTTTTTGTTTTCAATTATAAATTCTCTCCCTCTCACTATCCCTTCCTCCATTCATTGGGAAAGCTTTATACATAAAGAAATGGACAGCTAGGTCTTGCAGTGAATAGAGTACCACATTTGCAGTCCACAAGACTCATTTTCCTGAGTTCAATTCTAGTCTCAGACATTCATTTAGCTGAGCAAGTGACTTAATCCCATTTGCCTCAGTTTTCTCATTTGTAAAATGAGCTAGAGAAATATCATTTCCAAGAAAAACCCCAAGTCATGAAGAGTTGAACATTACTGAAATGACTGGAAAGCAGTAACATATATATATATATATATGTATATATATATATATACATATATATATATATACATATATATATGTATATATATATACATGAAATATTTCTATTAGGCATATCCTTTCTCTTTCCCTTTTAACTCACCTCATCCAAAAGCAAGAAGAGTAAAGAAAGGGAAAAATTGTTTCAATCTGTACTCTAAGTCCATCTGTTCTCTATCTAGAGGTGGATGACAATTTATATCACCATTCTTCTGGAATTATGATATTTCATCATATTGACCAGAGATATTAAGTTTTTCAGAGTTGATTCTCTTTAAAATATTACTCTTAATGTGTATATTGATCTAGTTCTATTCACTTCACTTTGCATTAGTTCATTTTAATCCTCCCAAGTTTCATATCCCCTTCATCTTCTTTTATAGTACAAACATAACTCCTTCACATTTATATACTTTAATTTGATGGGCATCCATTCAGTTTCCAATTCTTTGTCACCATTAAAAGAGTCACCATAAATATTTTGTATATATGGGTCTATTATTATCTTTTTTAATCTCCTTGTAGTTTTCCTACTACTAGCCCATCCATGAACCTCAGAGACAATTACTCATAACAGGTTTGGTCAATTCTAGAGAAGCTTTGATTCACTCTTCTTTTTGACCTCTGTTTACCACATGGTCTCTCAACCAACCTTAGATTGTGGAATCATAGAACAGTAGTCAAACTTATTGACTCAAACAAGTCTATGGTCAGGTCAAATCCACAATAAAACTAACCTTCTATTATAATAGTATATTCTATATAAATATCAACTGTTATTATAACTACATGCCAGCTACTATGCTAAGAACTTTATAAACAGTTTCTCATTTAATCTTCAAACAATCCTGTTGCTATTATATCCCTATTTAATAGTTGAGGAAAATGAGACAAAGCAAGGTTAACTAACCAATAAATGCCTGAGACCAGATTGGAGTTCGATTTTTCTTGACTCCAAGCCCAAAACTCTATTTACTCTTTCACCTAGCTGCACTCAAGAACAGATCAGCAAAATAGACCCACTCCCATATGTCTCAGCCCCCTTCCCTCTAAAAGGGGAGATAGCTGGAGATAGATGGGACTTTAGAGGAGGAATTTGTTCAATCTCAGTCCAATGTCTGTGTTTTACTGCCACAAAATTCCCCTCTGCATATCACAATCTCTTCCTATTTTTGACCACAGCTCTTTCATATGATGTCCTAGTCCCTGATGATGAGCTTCAAAAAAACCCAGAACGGGTTTGTTCAAATAGGCAAAGCAGACAAAATCTGTCAACTGGTCCTTTCAACAGGAAATACTGTAAATATTTTCATACCTTGTGCTTTTCTCTGAAAGTCATCATCCTTGCCTAAATGGACAGATATTTTTGAGATAATTTAATAGTTCAACACATTAATTTTGCAGAAGTGACAAATGAGACTCTTAGACTCAAAGTAACTTGCTGAGGTTGTAATAAGAGCAATATTTACCATCAAGAGCTACAAAGTGCTATTATTTTCTAGTTTGATCTTCACAATAACCCTGAGAAGTAAATACTATTATTATTTCTATATTCAGATGAAGAAAGTAAGGCAAAGAGAGATTAGTTGACTTTACCAGAGTCAAACAACTACTGAGTAACTGAGGCAAGTTTTGGAATTGGGACTTCCTGACCATTGGAGCACCAACTGCTCTACAGCAGCATATATGGGACACGAACCTATGGTCTCTAACTCCAAATCCTTCATTCTCCACTAGGCCATTACTCCAAAGTTTATCCCCTGGGACCAAACAGAACTAATCCAATTCCTTTCCCATAGGACAGCTTTTAGTATTTAAAGGCCAGGAGAAGGAGAATAGAATTGTTTTCCCTTGTTGGTCCAATCTCTGGCCCAACACTTATTTGTACATTAAAGTTGAAATCTTCTAAAATGATATTAATGAAAATTGAGATAAAAAAACAAGAATTCATTTAAAATAGAAGAAAGCCAAATGCATAAAAGTAGCTTCTTCCCATGGTTCCACCTAAATTGCTGGCAATGATTGCTTAGGGCTGGGGACAGATGCATTGGAAACTGTGGAAGCTAAGACCAAGAAACCCATAATCCTCCCTGCTGCATTTCCTCCTTCAGTTCCTTCCATTCATCCTTCTTTCCTCTTCACTATTCTCTTACCACATACACACATCCCTCTTCATCTCTCATTCACCCACAGCAGGCACTTAAGTCTCTGTTGAGTAAACAAGATTTCTCCCATCTTTTACATGTTTCTGTCACCACTGCATCCAGGTACTGTTGGTGTGAGGTCCAGAAGGGAAGAAAGGTATGTACTCAGGGTATGTCCTGATTAGAGCTGAAGGAAGTTGAATAGGGAATGAAGTGGTAGTTTAGTGGGTAAGGAGTTGGAAGGCCACAATTTATCCCAAACTCTTTTATTTACTATATTTGTGATCACATTTATGTAGCTTTTAATGTCTGCCAAGTGCTTAAATATACTATCTCATTTGATCCTCATAGCAACCCTGTAATGTAAGTACTATTATTATCCTCATTTTTCAAAATAGGAAAATGAGGCTATGAAAGACTTGCTCAGGATCACAAACTACAAAGTATTAGAAATATGATTCAAATTCAGGTCTTCCTGAAACCAATTCTAACACTCTGTCCCTTGGATTTCACTTTTCTCATCTGAAAAATAAGAGGGTTGGACTAAATATTCTCTAAGATCCTTTCCTCTTTTCTATTTTGATTCTGATGATCCCAGGTCCCTGTACCTCAGCCTAGAATTGAACAGTATGGACTGTTGAGCCAATGTTCCTATTCATTACTTACTGAAATGAGTACTTTTACTGCCTCCTTTTTTGAGGTGTTAGGGACCTGGGGAATACAGACCCCAAAGTGGAACTGATCACCTCTAACCTTGCCTGATCAGAGACAAGCTGTTGTGAAGAGAGCCAGCTGTTCCTAGAATGGAGTTTGAGAACCATAATTTGATAGAGTCGATAAAATTCAAAAACAAACAGTATTTGTGATAAGCAAAAATACTGTAAGCAGATTGTATGAGTCAGTCATTCATTTTACATTATTTAGGGAAGGTCACTGTATCACTGAACTGCTTCAAACTGAACAGAAAAAGGGAATAAAGCTAATGTCTCTCCATTATTACTGCTACCATTTCTGCTGTCTCTTTTGTTGTTAGTGTGAGGTCCAGGAATGAAGGTGTGGTGGAATGAGTTCTGAGTTTGGAAGCCAAGGCACTGGAATCTAATATCCTTGATAATATTGGCCATTTGCGTAACCTTGGACAAATTACTGAAGTTGTTCCAGCTTGACAGAACTGGAGACTTTTCTGACGTGGCCTCTAAGAACTGTTACCTCCATACCCCAATGAGATAGGTATAAAATTTTAGTGGGGTGTGTCATGAATCCAATCCATTAAACTTCAGTGACTCATAATCAGGGTTCCAGGTCAGGATAATGTCCCTCAATTATGGCAGGAAGGATAGGCTATGATATTTAGAGATAACTCCTACGCTACTAGGAAGCAGGAGGAAGGTTATTGGACCTGCATGAAGGACAGGTTCCTGGTTCTGGAGCTAGAAGGGACATCAGAGGTCAACTTGTTCAACTTCCTCACTTCGTTTTACAAATAAGGAAATTGAGTTTGGGGAGATAAATTGAATTCAGGTGACAAAATCAGCAATCATCCTATAGCAATAAAGGACACCAGAGATTATCATGTCATATCCCTTTATTTCCTCAGATTTTACAGATGAGGAAGCTAAGGACTAGGGAAGTTATAGGACTTAGAATTATGAATAAAGACTTTGAGGGAATTTCAGATACCATCTTTTTATAGCTGAGGAGTTTCTCAAAAGAAAAGCAAGGTACACAAATTTAAAAACCCACCTCAGGTGTTCACTGACCTATTTGTGCCCAACTTGTGGTATAGAATTACAAGTTCATATTGGTCTGATCGGTCACAATCAGACACACTATAACTTGTTTCTAACATAGTGATGTAATGTTGGTCCTCTTAGATAACAAAAAATAACCAAGCAAAAGATGAGGAAAACCCAGCTAGTTTGATTTACCCACAATTAGTGATCAGAAAGATAGGTGGTATGGTGGATAGAGACCAGGTCTGGAGTCAGGAAGTTCGTTACCTGGTTTCAGCCATTACTAGCTGTGTGATCCTGGGTAAGTCACTTAATCCCTAATTGCCTCTTTTCTTCATCTGTATGATAGGGAAACATTGGAGAAGGAAATGGCAGACTATTCTAGTATTTTTGCCAAGAAAATTCCATAGACAAGAGTGTAGAGTTGAACATGAATAATGTCCAGTGAGGCTGGAAAAATAAATTGAGATCAGGTTGTGTATGACTTTCTAAGTTAAACAGAGGAGTTTATATTTGATCTTGCAGGCTAAACAGTGTTTGTTTAGTAAGGGTCCTATAAGGTCAGATGTGAACTCAGGGAAGAATGTTTTGTGTAGAATGTACTGGAGTTGTGAGTAAAAGATTCATATGGTCAAATTTGAACTTAAAGAAAATTACTTTGGCAGGAATATATAGGAAAATTGGAGTGATGAGAGTCTGAAGCATTGGAAGTTCCAATTTAAGAAGCTATCCCAATATTCTGGATGAAAGACCAGAACTTAGGTGTTAAATGGATGGCAGAATGCACAATGGACATGATGAAGGCATAATCACGAAAGAAGAAATGACAAAATTTTCACATCTCATTAAAAATGTGAAGTGGGGAAGAAAGAGGAGTTTATCATTCTGATGTTTTGAAGTTGAGACCCTGGAAGAATGATGATGCCTTTAATAGAAATAAGGGAAAATAGGAAAGTTTGGTTGATGGCATTTATGGGGAAAGAATAAATTTTGTTGTAGACATGTTAAATTTAAAGTATCTCTAGAATATACAGTTTGCAAACTTTAAGATTCTAGTCAAATGGAAGTTCTTGTTATCAAAGAGTTTTATAAGCATTATCTCCTTTTATCCTCATACTAACCCTGGGAGGTAAGTGGGAAGAAGCTGAAATGCTACCAATGTATATCAACAGGTCCCTTGTGAGAGTCAATATGTTATAATTGTTTTTTGTTTAAAATTTCAAATATCTCAATGGTTCCAAAAGAAGAATCACAAGGACTCAAATTCTGATATTTTTAGAAATTTAAGTGAAACAAATTCAACTTCTGACCTGCTCTTCTCACATGGCAAAATAGTGAAACTGTATCTGAAAAGACACCCAAGAAAGTTTTAAGTAAAGTAGGTCAGATGCTATGTGAAACAATGGAAAGGTGCTGATTTTCAAGTCTCAATACTTGGGCTCCAGTCCTGATTCTTTTAATTATTACTTATATGACTTTAGATAATTAAATTGCTCTTAACCTCTCAATTACCACACCTATAAAAAAGAAGAGGGCTAGGTCATTTTGAAGACCTCTTCTATCACTGATATTCAGTTGATATTCAGAACTAGGACCTTTAGACAAATGATTTAAAAATTTATTTTTCAGTGATCAAATATCCATTTCCCCCTCCTCTTTTCTCAGTCACCTACCACCACAAGATCTATATGTACAGCGGAGGATGAGAGGGAGAGAAAAAGAGACAGAGAAACAGAGACAGAGACAGAGAGGCATAGAAACAGAGACAGAGACAGACAGACAGAGAGAGACAGACACAGAGACAGAGACAGAGAATATTCAGACATTAAAAGCAAATTTCTATTTTGTCCATGTCCAAAAATGTATTTTACATTGTGCATATCTAGTCCATCACCTTTCTGTCAGGAGTTTATCATGTTTCTTCTGGAGTTAATATTGGTAATTGTGTTGATCAAAGTTCTTAAGTTTTTTCATTGTTGCTTGTCTTTATGATGTTGTGAATCTTTAATAAATTATTCTCTTCTACTCACTTCACTCTATCAGTTTAAACAAGTCATCTGAGCTTCTCTTTTTATTATGTCTTCAATACAATGGATTTTTTTAGGTTTTATAAACAATAATTTGTTATTCCTGAAATAATAGGAATTCTTTAGCTTTCTGGTTCTTTTTCCATGCAAAAAAAAGGATTTATTTTAAATAATTTTGCACTTATGGGTCCTTTCCTTCTTTCTTTGATCACTCTGGGGGAAAATAACCTGCTTTTACAATGTATTAGAATTCCAGTTGGGGGCAGCTAGGTGGCGCAGTGAATAAAGCACCAGCCTTGGAGTCAAGAGTACCTGGGTTCAAATCTGGTCTCAGACACTTAATAATTACCTAGCTGTGTGGCCTTGGGCAAGCCACTTAACCCCATTTGCCTTGCAAAAAACACTTAAAAAAAAAAAAAAGAACTCCAGTGAGGGAGGCTAGGTGGTGCAGTGGATAGAGCACCAGCCCTGGACTCAGGAGTACCTGAGTTCAAATCTGACCTCAGATACTTAATAATTACCTAGCTGCGTCACCTTAGGCAAGCCACTTAACACCATTGCCTTGCAAAAAAAAAAATAATTCCAGTGAGACAAACTGTGATGCCCTCTCTTCAGGGTATGATTGAAAGTAAGATTGGACATAGGAAAAACCTTGAAAAATCCTCACTTATTAATTAATTCACAAGATCATTGAAACATACATACACACACATCAGGAAAATTCTAACAAAATTGCATAAAGGATACTTTGGATCTAGAAAACTTTTGTATAAGTCAGAGCTCAATTTTAATGTCTGTTTCAATTCTGTTACCTCTTCATAATTAGCAATGTTAATTGTGCTCTCACCTTTTGGACACTAGTGTTGAGTGAAGAATTGTATTAAATGATTTACCCTCACCTTCTAAGTACTAAGTCTTCCAATCCACAACATGAACCAAACATTATTTTTCTTTTATTCAGTAATATGATTATTGAGAGAAGTTCAATGCAAAGGTTTGCTTTCTGATAGTTATTTGTGCATTGGAGAGTCATACTAAAATGTTACCCCTCTCCTTTCCTAACAGCCTTTCTCCAAATAGAGCTGAAAAATCCATTCATCTTTATGAGTTCTTCTCACTGAAGTTAATCCTGGCCCTCAATGTTCATTTAGAAATGGGAAAATTTAGAAATTCTTTTCCTATTAAGAAGAGTTTTTGAAATGAGAGAAAGGGAATTGAAAATAAGTTGTGGTGATGAGAGAATTAAAGTTGAGGAGAACTCAAACATCCTGTAAAAATTTACTTAAAATGAACATAATCCATTTATATTCTGACTTCTAGTGTGGGAAATTATTCTGGATTCACAGGATCCACAGTCATCCTGGGAGAAATAGCCTTAATGAGGAATCTATATCAAGTTTTCTCAGCCTCTAAATCAGGTTCATTGCCTATAATAACTAAGGTACCCCTAAAAATTCATAAACTCATTAATTTATCACCAGAAAGAACCTGCAGGATTATTAAATCCAACTATCTCTTTTTCTAGATGAAAAAAAAAGCAGGGAAGCTCACATCACATTTGAAGTCATCTTCCAAATTCAGTACTCTGTACCATGCTGCCTTCTTGTCCACTTCCCAGGACCTGTTTCTTGGCCTGTGCTCTGTTAAGGAAATAGAAAAATAGATTAAGCAATTAGCTAGAGATTCAAGTTCATCTCAGCAAACACATGTTCTTACATCCAATGTACTATTTTAGATACTATTGCCCTTGGACATTACAGAAATTCCCTCCCCAACCAATAGTAGAAATCCAAGTTAACCAAAAACGAGATTATATCTCAAAAAAGACTGGCCTAAAAGAGGCAGGGCTGTTTCTCCTCAGCAACTTTCATGGCCTCCTCTTTCTGAGTCAGCTGCCATCCATCATCAATACACCAAGCATCCTCACTCTCACCAAGTCACAGGGGATCAAAGTTATTCCTTTGTCTTAGCAAAATATGTTGTCTTCATCAAGGAGCCAGAGCACATATCCTACGAGGAAAAAGTCAAAGTGCTAGAATAGTTTCACTGGGAGCTTCCTAAAGCTACCCAGCAATTCACCCTGCCCCTGGAGCCCCTCCCTCACTCTGACTAGAGACTATAGACTATAGTTAGGTGGCACGTTGGAATGTTCAGCCTGGAGTCAGGAAGACTCATCTTCCTGAAGCCAAATCTTGCCTCAGAAATTTATTATCTTTGTGGCCCTGGGCAAGTCACTCAACCCTGTTTGCCTTAGTTTCCTCATCTGTAACATGAGCTTGAAGAAGGAAACAGCAAATCACTTCAGGTCTCTGCCAAGAAAATCCCATATAGGGTCATGAAGAGTCAGACACAACTGAAAAATGGCTGATTTCTGTATTTGACAGAATTGTCTTCTGTGATCCAGACATAGGGCCAAGCACTGAGGATACAAAAAGAGATCTGCCCTCAAGGATCCCACAGTCTATTGGAAGAGACAAAACAGTAAATAACAACAAGAGGGGAAAGAGCTGAGAGCTTCCATTGAAGGAGGACTCTCAGAGCAGCCGTCTCACTCCGTTGGACTTCATCACGCCTCACTGCAGGGAGGCTTCCCTCTCCTCTTTGTCACTTTCCTCTTCTGTGTTGTCTTTTCCTACCCGATTGTGAGCTGCTTGAGAGCAGGGGCTGTGTTTTGCTTTTCTTCCTAACCCCCCCACCATGTGTAATATATTTGTCACGTAATAAAGGATTAATAAATGGTTTGGGGCTATTTGTAGTACACTTACCTTTTAAATAGCTTTAGTCTCCACACCATTGACTGAATAATGTAAGATCACAAGATGATATTCTAGTTATCATTTGCTGATTATTAAAATAGCAGTTAAGTAGATAGAGCAAAAAAAAGTTATTTTAAAGGCTCTCTTCCTATAAGGAGTCCTCTAATCACACACCAAAAATCATTCAAGATTCATTGAAAGATATAACAATAGTTAAGTATATACAATGACCTTAAGATCACTTGAAATGAAGCATAAAAAAGAAAGATGCATGTATGTTCAGGAAATATGTTTACCATTACCATGCAGCAGACCCAGTACAGTGAGCTGCAGAGGAATTCCTTGTGTAATGCATTGCCCTCTATATGGTCTTGTGCTTAGATAATTGAATGTTGACTGAAGCAAGAACCTCGGGAATATTGTCTCTTGTTAAAAGTTTTGGGCTAATCTCCTGCATGAGGAATAAAACAAATGAAGACTGTCTATTTTACAGATTTTGATATGTAGCAACAACCCCCATGGCATTTGACTCTAATAAAGAGTTATGCAGCATGTATTAGCCACCAGAGTTTGGTCTTAAGAAAGAAGAAATAAGGGGGCGGCTAGGTGGTATAGTGGATAAAGCACTGGCCTTGGAGTCAGGAGTACCTGGGTTCAAATCTGGTCTCAGACACTTAATAATTACCTAGCTGTATGGCCTTGGGCAAGCCACTTAACCCTGTCTACTTTGCAAAAACCTAAAAAAAACCAGTGTTAGGTTAACATAATACCCAGGCTAAGAATAATGGAATAGGACCTTGATTCTATTTGTTGGTTTTAGGACCTGGGGGTCATTAATAAGGGAGCAGCCAGGGGCATGCATATTGTGCCATTAGGAGTAAAATTCTTAGATAGGTGCAAGGCAAAACCAGAGAGAAAATATTTACCAGAATGTTTTCATTAATAAAGAATGAAAGTCAGAGTTTCAAAGATGATCAGATGCAGTTGTAGCTCCAACCATAAATGACGCCAACCAGTGATCTGGCAGCATTATTGCCATGACTCTCCAGACAACTTTTGCAAAACCAAAGTCTTTGTGTCTGAGGATGTATGGTTGAAGGTCTGACAGCAAAGACTGTACTGATGATTAACCCATCAAGAGACAGGTCTGAATATACCGTGTGGTGCTTATTGTGGCAATTTGCTCAGCAATACTGGAGCCCTGAGGTGCCTCACTGACATGGGAACAGAAATTATATTCAAAGTCCAAGGACTCCGGAAGGATCTAGACCATCACCAAAAGTCTTCTTACCTATCAAATCAGGCCATGGGGTGAAATGGTTCTGGAAAAGGCAAATGAGAATAGCATCTTTGCAAAACATACCTCTCATGATAATAAATGTATAAGTCATGCCACTTAGTTGTCTCAATCTTCTTCAAACATGAAGAACAAATATTATTATTGTTTTCTAAGTTTGTAGTTTATGCATATGAATGGGGGTCCACTTAACCCCCAAATGACACATTATTTGGTACATATATTTATAGAACAAGACAAAGAACCATAAAATTATTGGCAAATGTCACAGTACATATTATAGTTACCTTCCCTGAATCAGAATGTCTGCTTCATATCACTACTGTGAGGGATTCCATTAGGGGGAGGAGGAGTACCTGCTCCTGACTCAAGATAATTATGCCTCATCAGCTATGTGGCAGACTTTAATAAAACATGGGATGTCAACACCATCCTGTGACTGTTGGGGGAGAGGGTGTTTAGTTGTTATTAGAGCAAGAAAAGAAGACAAAATTTTTTATTTCTTCATTAGCTTTATAGAAAACAACTCATAAACTTGTTTGTTATAAACAAAGGAACAAGCTGAACCCAAAATTAAACAAGAGGAAAAGGGAAAGCAGAATTACCGTTTTGAAAATGACAAAATTCTCTTAAGGATGCTAAACTTCTCCCAGAATCAAAGGGCTAGTTTGAAAATTACCAATATTTTATTGGTATTATATGATTATAATTCAAGGAATACCACAGTCTTCAAAGAACTAAGCCTAAGTATCAATTAATGGACAACAGAAAAGACAATAGGGAGATGAACTCACTGCAACATGTAGTAAAGAGCATCAAGGGCTGGAGTGGCCATAATATCGTTGGATAACCATGATTCCGAGATCATAACAGTCCTCAGCTTTAAATTTTAGAAGTTTTATTTTTTTAATTCATCTGGAGGTGAGCAAGTCTCTGGAGACTGAGACATTTTCAAATTCAAAATATCATATTCATCAATCATAAAGACAATTCATTTATACTGATAAGAGTAACTACCAAAGGATTTAGATAGTTCAAACTGCTTCTTGATATTTTTTTTTTCAAAATTTAAGTTCCACCTGCTGATCTCTTTGGCTTCCTTTGAGCCCCAACTAAAATCCCATCTTCTGCAGGAAGTCTTCCCTAACCTCTCTTAATTTTGGTGCCTTCTCCTATTAACTATTTCCTGCTTACTTTGTATATAGCTTACTATGTTTGTGTTTGCTTATATTTTTGTCACCCCAATATACTGAAAGCTCTTTGAGGGCAGGAACTAACTTTTGCCTCTTTTTGTATTCCCAGTGCTTTAGCACAGTGCCTAGTAAGCAATTCAGTCAAATAAAGTAATCAGCCATTTTTCAATTGTTTATGACTCTCCAAAATCCCATTTGGCCTTTCTTAGCAATGATATTGGAGTAGTTTGCCATTTACTTCTCCAGATCTTTTTACAAATGAGAAAACTGAAGCAAGCAGAGTTAAGTAACTGGCCCAGGGTCACAGATTTAGTGTCTGAATCCAGATTTGAACTCAGTAAGATTAGTCTTCTTTCTAGGTCAAACACTCTATCCCCTTCACCATCTAGTTGCCCTTTAGGGAGCTTAATGAATATTGATTAATTGTTTGATTATAAAGGAATCTTCAAAAATTGTCAATTCAAAAATTGTCAATTTGAAACTTTGCTTTTCAAGGAATTTAGAAGAGGGCCTAACTGCCAGCTCCATTGATCAATGTAGAGTCTTATCTTTGTTAATGCTCTCTATTTTAAAGGAATGTAGAATGAACAGTTTGAGAAAACTCACACAAGGGAATGGTTATTTCAAATGCTTAAGGCAGAAACAGATGCTCAGGAATATTGTTACAATTATGATGATAACAACTAACATTTATAATGTACTTCAAAATGTATAAAATATATCATTTAAACATCATCTTGTTCATTTCTCATAATAACCCTCTGAGAAAGGTAAGAACAGGAATTATTATCCTAACTTTATTATCTAGGAAACTGAGGCACATAGAGGTTAAGTGATTTGCCCAAAGTCACCCAACTACTTAAAACAGGAAGCAGAATTCTAACCCTGGATGTCGCCTGACTTTGTTCAACATATACCATGCTGCAAAGTTAAAAAAAAGGAAAGTGTAAATACACAGATTACTTGAGAATATACCTCTGTGTGGATCATGTCTTTAGAAAACATTATGCTCCTGTCTTTTCTTCAAGTCATTGGAAGAAAAGGGAGGGAAAAAGCACAACTGAGGGGAATATACCCTTTTTCATATCTATGGCTTTTCTTTTTCAAGTCTAGTCACAGGTTTATACACTGTCAAAGGAGTCAGGATCTACCAAATTCAAAATCTAACAAACAACAGGGCAAGAACCAAAACTGTCCCTTTAACTTTTTGTGTACATTACAGTAGCTTTAAATGGTTATTACATGTTTTCTTCAAGTTAGATTTCAAAAATTTTAAATAAAGTTGCATTTTAATGTTTTTAGGGAAGTTGTATTTCAAAATGCAAAAAAAAATGTTAGCTGAGCATAAAAATAGGCAACAGATCAGATCTGGCTCTTGGGACAACCTCTGATTTAGTCTAACTAGATCACAACTTGCATTGACATCAAGTTGTCTTGCCACTTCAGTAATTTGTTTAGACTCCATATCTTTGAAAGCAATCCGTTTCACTTTTGAATATTTCTATAAATGATAATAAGCTTTTTCCTTTTGTCAAATCTAAATTGTACTCTTTGCTTCTATAGAAAATTTCTTGTGATGTTTTGATTTGATTTGCTGATTCCCTTCAATTCTTAGTGAAATCACTGGAAAAGAGCTTTCCCCTTGTGTGAGTTTTCTTAAACTGTTCATTCTACATTCCTTTAAAATGGAGAGCATTGACAAAGATAAGGCTCTACATTGGATCAATGGAGCTGGCAAATTATACCCTCTTCTATTTCCTTGCAAAGTAAAATTTCAACCAATCAAACACATTCCCTAAAAGTCAGCTTGATGGGGAAGTAGATAGAGTGTTAGACCTAGAGTCAGGAAGACTGATTTTCCTGAGTTCAAATCTGACCTCCAACACTAATTCCTTAGGCATATTGTTTTCTAAAGACATGATCTACACAGGGGATATATTCTCAAGTAATCTGTGTTTTAATTATCATCCATATTTTTAAATGAATATAATGTATTTACACTTTCCTTTTTTAATTTTGCAGCATAGTATATGTTGGACACAAGCTCAGGAGACACCCAGGATTAGAATTTAACCAGAAACTTGTTTTCCTCAAGCTTGGTAATTTATATGATGATGACAATTCAATCTTTCACCTATAAATGCAAAGGAAATACAAATGAATAAATCTAATCCTTTAGGATCTAATTCTCATCACCACCACTAATACATTCAATCTTCAGTGCTATGCTACTCTTCTGATATCCCCTACTGGTATTTCTTATCCAGCTTCCTTTTGCCTAGTCTGGGATCCTAACAAGCTCCCTGTATTTTTGTAGGGGAAGATACTTGGGGCTCTTCCTCTGAAATAGCATAATTCTAGTTTTATATTTTTAAAGCATTGTCACAAGATTGCTACTAATCCAAGTGACTGTGGAGGTGCCATTTACAATTAATAGAACATTTTCTGATCTATATAAAAAATGGGAATATCCAATATCAATAGTTTCATAATATATTATATATTATTTTCATAATATATTTAATCTACTTATTTTTGTACTGAATATGCTGTGATCTCCAGTTTTCCTTATCAACTTTTTATTGGAATGTTCTTCTTATCCTTAAAGTCTTTCCTCATCCTTCTAAATTTGCATGAGAATCTTTGCCAACTCACAAGCCCTGGCTCAAATTTCACATCTGGTTCTGACAGCCAAAAGTCATCTCTTTCCTCCCTTTGAAACTTGATGACACTTTTCACTTCTCTATTATATTAGAATCATTTGTGGATTATTCTCTTCCCTGCCATGTGATGAGGTCCATGATGAGGTCTTATACATCTTTCTGTATTTCACATTGTGGAAAAGTAGGGATATCTAAATATATGTTGGGAACAGCTACTTGCATACTTAATACTAAGTTGATAGTAGAATAATTTCCCCGACTGAGGAACTGAAATGAAATGAACTAATCCTAAACCACATAATTGGAAAGTTGGTGTAATTGTTTCCCATAAATCTCTCCAAGTCAACAACCTCAGAAAGAGATAATGAACCAGATGTTGAGTCACTACTCAAGCTGCATCCACAAGATAAGATGTCAGAAGCCTGTCCTAAAATAAAAATATCATGAAATAACATCATCTGTGACCTAAAAATATCTTAAGCTCATCTTGAACTCATTACTTTTCTCCAAATGCAACCCTCTTATTTCTCCTTTTGAAGTTATCCTAATCTTTCCCATTTAACCTAACACAGCCTTGATTTTGCATCCTTAGATACTAACTCTATAAAATCTGGATTTAAGATAAAGAATAATGAAGAAAAAATTCAAAGGAGAAAACTCTGAGGGGGGTAACCAAATCTCACAGGAGATAAAAAGAGGCTAGAACAAAAGATGGAAAAAATGTTAAAAAGAAAGAAAAAAATAAAATTATATAGGAGAGGAAACCAAAATTTCCTGAGGAAAAAAGAAAGTGTATATATTGGGGTAGATATTAGAGTATCAAGAAATTCAAAAGTTTGGTCTTAAGAGAAATAAAACTTTCAAAATAAAACATTGGCAATTAAATTAGATAAAAAATTTAAAGGCCAAAATCTCGGGATTAAATAATACAAAAAAACAAAAGTAGAAAAAGTATTGAATATATGATACAGAAACTTTCCAAGGAAGAAAAATTTGTATGAGAGGATAACATATTTTAAATACAAAAATGCTTTAAGTAGAAAAAAATGGCAGGAACAAATGGTGATGACTTTAAAAAGGCATGCATCTCCAAATGTTCCTTCCTGGACCCTCTTTTCATCTTGTTCTAAATTATTTCTTCAACTCCTAAAGGTTAAATTATCATCTCTATACAAATGAGTCCCATATCAACAGTCAGCCTTACTCTCTTGAGCTCCATTCCTATATCACCAACTGCTTTTTAGACGTCTCAAACTGGTTGTCTTATAGGCATCAGAGAACTCATTATCTTTCCCCACAAAGAGAAAGACCTTCATGTCTAAAGGAATATCAATTCAAGTAAGCCATTATTATAAGACAGCCATGAGAAATCAGGAAAATAGTGGAATACAAGTGTATAAAAAATGAAGGCACTCAAGATGAAAACCTACATAGCAGTATTGAAAGTTGAATATAATCATTAATGACAAAAGATGACAGGACTAAATTATAATTCTCAAAAAATATGCAAACTATTGCCAATAATATGAAAAATCATTCCATATGAGTAATAAGAGAAATGTAAATCAGTGTTGATCTTTCATCTTGCACCCAATAAGTGCAGAAGTGACAAAAATGCTTGGTTGGTGGATCTGTCCAACCATTCGAAAAAGTATAATTTGGAATTATGCTAAGCAAGGGACTACCATGTATAAGCCTTTTATCCCAGAAATCCCACTCCAAGGCTTATAATCCAATGGAAAACAAAGATTGAAAGAAATGTTCCTACAAACTCACTTTTTTTTTTTACAGTAGCTTGGGATGCGAAATAGAATATATGCCCATTGATTTGAGAATGACTAAAGACATTTTTGTATCTTTCATTTGTATGGAATCTTATTGTAGTAGGGGAAATATCTGTCTAGTTTTTAATATTAAGAAAATGTTATTTATTCCTGTCTGATGTTTTCTGAGGGATCCCTCAGAAGCATGAGCCCTAATTAGATGAAAATTACCTCTGTTAAATGTGATTCTATTGTTGAATATAAATTCACCAAGATCAGAGCTCATTCCTTTACCCCTCCTTTAGCTTCCTGCTTCTCAGAATGGGTACCTGACCTCAATCATATAGAGGGTGTAGGATTCTCCTTTTACTTGCTTTTCCCTGACTCTTCCATGCAGAGGAAATGGGAAAGACTATAAAAGTTTGACCTACACTCCCCTCATGACAGGACTTATTTAGACTAAGCCCAGCCAATTCTTATGGCTATTTTCCTTTCCTCTCTTTTCCTTAAGTATTCTTGTCTAGGCCTTTGTTATTCAGCCTGTAACCAAAGTTTTTATTGTCTATCCAGGAAAAAAATTTAATTTGTGAATTTTGCAGGCTTGTAAAATAAAAATCTAAAGTTTTCCAAACTCCAGGTTTAGTTGTGAGGTTTCACTTTCAAAGAACTCTCATCTTTATAATATCAACATTATAAAAACAAACAATTAGGAAATACTTTTGAACTCTGATCATCATCTGGAATCAGTCATGTTGAAGAATGCTGTCCATCTCAAAAGAGAGCGAAGATAGATTAATGTATATTCCTATTAGTATATCTATAAGCATAATATTTAGATGTGGTCAATATGGGGATTTTTTAAATTCCAGTAAGTTTATTTTTGAAAATGTACACAAAATTGTTGAACCATTTCATGCTTCTTCAGCAGCTGAAGCATCTCCACCCTTGGTGTTCCTTGTATATATATCACTTTAACTTTGTGCTTGGAAACTAGATTAAACAGACCTTTACTAAGCAGTTCCTGAGCGGGGAGGGGATTGCCCTGGCTAGACAACCTTGGATCTTCAGTTCCTGTGATACTACTGCAGGGGTGATAAGTTTTTAATTGAGTATCTCCTTGCAGAGTTTGTCATATGTTACTTTGTCAAACAGAACCAGATTGTTGAGCTTATCTCGGAATTTCCCCTGGACTAATTCTTGGCTTTGCCCTCCAGAGTTGTTTATGGATCCTTGTCCTTCTCAGCCAAGTTATTGGCATCTTTCTTCTTCATATCATCTCTGGGTGGCATGGTGAGGCTTCAAGAACTCCTACTGTTACCAACTCCAAGAGAAGATGTTGAGCAGAAAGCAGGAATTTGTTTTGCTTGACTATATTATTTTTTTTAGGTTTTTTTGCAAGGCAAACAGTGTTAAGTAGCTTACCCAAGGCCACACAGCTAGGTAATTATTAAGTGTCTGAGACCGGATTTGAACCCAGGTACTCCTGACTCCAGGGCCGGTGCTTTATCCACTGTGCCACCTAGCTACCCCGACTATACTATTTCTTAAAAGGATTTTGAATTTCTTCCTCCCTCCCCTTCTTCTCCCAATGAGGAGGAAGGAAAAAGCCAACCAACAAACAATACTTTGTAGTTGAAAAAAAGAATTTTTATTATAAATATATTTTAAAAACCAATACAAAAAATACATTCTTTACAACACTTGATGCAATAAAAACTAGTAACTTGAATAGACTTAAAAGGTACAGACTCACATGAATTTCAATAAATTTTCAATTCAATTTCAATTCAAATTTTCAATAAAATTTCAATAAATTCAATAAATTTCAATAAATAACCAGGTGAAACATAATGATGAGACAGTATACCAAACTTTCCAGGATTCCTTAAAGTGACCTCAAAGAAATGATTATGTCTCTGAAAAACATAAATCAAGAATTTTTTGTGACAGTGATGGACTCAATATACAAATTTAAAAATTTCAAAATAATCCTAAAATAAACAGAAAAGAAATAAAATGGAAAATTTCAAGAGGAACAGATAAAATGGAGACTTTATTTTTAAAAACCTAGTACTTAAACATGAAATGGTTTTAAAATCATAGACTTTCTGGTGAATAATTATTACTTGAACCTCTTCTTTAAGGAGAATTAAATTTTCTATTCTATCTAAGCATCTTTGTTTACTGGGATGTTTTGTATGGTAATGTTATAATTATAATGTTATAATAATGTTATAATTACTCCCATTTCCTTCCAATAATAAATTGACTTCTGTAGCTCTTACTCAGTTTCAGCAAGAGTCCCCTTCTAGACCATATATTTTTATTTATGTTCTTACATGAATGTTGAACCTAATTACTGCTTAAAAAGAAATAATGCTGCAGATAGCCTGTGCATCCATGCAAACACAGTATGCTGACCAAAGATTCCATTAAACATTTCCAAAAGTAGTTTCATTCCCCTGAAGTGAGAGTTCCACTGTTTAGACTAAGTTACTTTCAGATTCAGCCTTATGACTACCAAGAAACAGATGAGTTTTAATGTTTTGTTTAAAGTTTCCATATGTTTGATTTGTCTTTTTCTCTTTTTGACTCTGATTACTAAAGGATAGCTTCACAGAAATGAAACAACTGTCACCAATGCAAGTCAATAATTCGAAGTTTGAGAGTTGTCCTAAGTGCCTTTCTCAGGAACATAGAGTTATTATTTGACAAAGTCAACATTTGAACTCAGATCTTCCTGAAACCAAGACTTGTATGGTCTCTAGCAACTACACCAAACTGCCTCTCTATTATTACATATCAGCATGAATTGCTTATGATAACTCCCTGGCAATTGCTAAATGTATTGTTAATTTTTTATACAATAAATTATGCAATTGACAAATGATAGAAGTTTATATATTGCTTAGCTGTTTATGGCACCACAAAATTTTGCCATGTTCCAGGACATAAAAATTCAAACAAATGCAAAAAAGTAGAAATATTAAACACGTTCTTCACTAACATACTCAATAAAAAATGTAATCAGTAAGTGTACTTTGAAGAAACAATTTTAACTGAAATGGAGGCTAAATCGAATTCCAAAGAGTCTGTAGGACAAAGAAGAAATTATAGAAGCATAAATTCCATCAGGGAGACAAGACAGCTTGTTAAATTTTTTAATCCAAACAAAGCAGAACATTTGGAAAATTTTTTATCACTTCATATGTATCAATTAATGCCTTTGTAAAAAAAAGAAAGACCAGAAATGAACTCTCCCTTTCCTTTCTTTTTTTGTTTGTTTTTTGTTTTTTTTAGGTTTTTTCAAGGCAAATGGGGTTAAGTGGCTTGCCCAAGGCCACACAGCTAGGTAATTATTAAGTGTCTGAGACCGGATTTGAACCCAGGTACTCCTGACTCCAGGGCCCGTGCTTTATCCACTACGCCACTTAGCCACCCCCCTTTCCTTTCAATAAACAACCTAAAAGATAATATTTTTTCAACTCTAGAAGAATAACACATCAGAAACTAAATAACTAAATAAATAACAAATAGAAATTCTCAAGAGGAACAAAACTGAAAGCAAATTAATATCTTAAAATTAATAAAATAGATAAATTATGAAATAGTCCTATTTTGAAGTCTGTGCCTGCACATGCACCTGCCTGGTAGACTATGAGACAAAGAGAAAGATGAAAATTGTGATATAAAAAAATGAAAATTCACTACAAATTGTTGAGGACCAGCCCCAGGAGTGATTTACACATATTTTTGGTGATCTTTCCCACCAGAGACATGCATGTATTCTTGCTCACTAAATAGATTTGTTGGCTCACCACTTAACCTTGACCTAAGACATTTGTGGCACCAGTGGTGTTTCTGATAAGGAAATTTACAGACTTCGAAGTATAAATATCATAAATTTAACTCAGGAAGCTATGTAGTGGGGTTTTGTCTGACCTGTCATATCTGAGATAAGTTTTTGTTATAAAAGTCTGAGTATCGGGGAGGCTAGGTGGCACAGTGGATAAAGCACCGGCCCTGGAGTCAGGAGTACCTGGGTTCAAATCCGTTCTCAGACACTTAATAATAACCTAGTTGTGTGGCCTTGGGCAAGCCACTTAACCCCATTTGCCTTGCAAAAAAAAAAACCTTAAAAAAAGAGGCTGAGTATCTAAGGATAAAATCAAGAGAGATTGTTTCACGACCTTACATGTTATCTCTTTTCAACCTGCCTCTCAATTAAATGCCAGTATTGAAAAATGGGAAACTGTGGGGAAGCAGATGAGTGAACATTTTAAACAGGAAGGTCAGGAGGTATTTCCTATAGGAGTCTTTTCATTGTGGAATATTTTAAAAATCTATATGTCTCCAAATGAATATGTTCCTTTGGCTC
The DNA here is from genome assembly GCF_037893015.1 of Macrotis lagotis. Classification (NCBI taxonomy): domain Eukaryota; kingdom Metazoa; phylum Chordata; class Mammalia; order Peramelemorphia; family Peramelidae; genus Macrotis; species Macrotis lagotis. The sequence continues at coordinate 385,795,213 of NC_133666.1, forward strand.
AGAGTATATTAAAAGCTGATGTAGATGTTCAAATTATTCAGCAGGAAGATAAGAATAAAAAAGAAAAAAAGGAAAAAGACCTTTATGGTTTAAAGAAGAAAATGCTAACAAAGATAAGACATGAAAGAGTTATTGTTCTCCTTTCCAGTATTTGAAAGACCTGATCCAAAGAATCCAGGGAATGTTTTGAGAGATTATGATCATCTAAATTTTAAAACATTTAAGGAATTAAAATCAGCAACAAGCACATATGGCAATACTAGCCCATATGTTTTAACTATGTTAGAAACATTAGCCAGAAAAATATTAGCCCAGATGATCTGACTATGATAGCAGAAACTGGTCTTACACCAGTAGATTACTTAATATAGCAAACTGAATTTTTAGAGAATTGTACTAGTCAGGCTAAAAGAAATGAAGCAGCAAGGTTAAGACTAACATTTGAAATGCTCACTAGAACTGGTCCATGGGCAGGAGTAAATAAACAAACTGGGTATAGCTTACAAACATATCAACAATATCCAATGCCTCCAAACAGGCATGGTTGAAATTGCCTGTAAAGGAAGGAGGCAACATTTCATTTACAGAAATAAAACAAGTAGCTAATAAAGATTTTGCACAATTTCTTGTTGGGCTGCAACAGGAAGTTCAAAGGGATATGAGAGATTAGCCAGTTTGCTTGCTTGTGGCTCGTTTATCTAGATCTTGAAGTTAATTGAAAAAGGAATAAAGAAAAAGGACTAGCTAAGTGAGAGAGAATTGTTTCATGAAGACTTGATTAAATAAAATAAAATGTTAAAAAATTTTAAAAAGGGAATTTATTTGAAGTTATAAGAAACAGAGAAAATGACAGTGAGTATTCACAGATGAGAAAGGTATGTGTTAAATAAACAACCATAAAAGAATTGCTATTTGACATTAAGAAAGCTTTGAAGAAGTAAATTCCAGAAAGATGAGAGAATCAGGTCCATTCTAAAGCACATAATTTAATTATTATAGAAAATAATGGGACAATTGAGGATTTAAATACAGAATACTTCCCTCCCAGAAAAGATTTAGGGCTGTCCCCTTAAAAAGAAGTTATTTGGTTTACTCTAAGCTGAAGGAGACAGGGGACATTCCAATTAGACTGAGGGATTTTTGAGTGGCTGCCTTCTCAAAAAGTATAGTTGTAGTTATTTATAGTTAAAATCAAGAAATATTAAAACCTTTGAATGGAAAAATGGAATTTTTTGTGAAAATTGTGAAAAAATGGAATGTTCTCTGCATTCTTCCTCTGGTTTCATGGAGATTTGTCACCTTTGGTGGTGCTTGTTTTGTTTTCCGGCTGGAGTGTGTATGTTTATTTGGCCCTGTTGTCTATTGTTTTTGTATACTGTTTAGGGGAACCCTCTAGTGTGAGAGCAAGGTAGGGTTTCCCTGGAGTTCAGGGGCCTCTCTGGTTCAAAATGCTCTGACTCTCTTTATGTGTCTATATGTGCTTCTTTTAAATTAGTCAGAGAGAAGCTCTCAGCTGTCTCTGCAAGGTCAGGCCTGCATTCATGTCTGTGTCCTGATTGGCCATCTTCTTTCCATTCTCTCTTTTCAAAATTAGATCTTTTTTCCCACAGAACTCATGATTTGGTAGCAAAAAGGAGATTTTCCTGAAAATCATGTTTTTTGAGGAGAAAGGGTTCTATTATTTTCTTCTTTTTTTCTATTGTTTCTTTTCTGATCTGATTGACTAACAGAGTTTTATTTACTTATTTGGCAAATTATACTTATAAGGGGACCTAAAAGAAATTTCAATGATGTGCTAAAATAGATAGGGGCAGAGTGGCCTTGAAAGAGGCTGGGAGTCTGCCAAAACTATTGTCAACACAGATTTCTGAGTTATGTGCTCTTAATCAGGCTTTAAAATTGCTAAAAAGAGGGGAGATAATTTTTATATAGATTCAAAATTTGCATATATACTACAGTTCATATAAAAAAATTTTGGGGGTGGTGAGCGAGGAATGATAAACAGTAGAGGTAAAGAATTAGTGCACATTACCTTGATACCTCAAAATGTGGGGAATCCCCAATTCTCAGAACATCATTTTGTCAGTGAGGATAGAAAACTCTTATAAATTAGAGCATTGAGAAGTTAGAATAGCACTGATACAGATAAGAAGAATTTTTAAACTTTTATATTTTGAAAGGAAAATAATTTAAGGTAATTTTGAATGTGAGTTTTGGAATTTATTAGATTATTAAAAGAACTTTAAAGAAAATCTTGTAATCATAAAAAAGAATTATTCACAAAGTTTTAGGGAATAAAGGGAATATACATTAAATAGAAATGTGTTATATATAATTAGTAAACTTTGTATAAGAAAAGGTTCAGACTTTTTTTTTTGAAAATTTAAAATTGCATTAAAATAGTAAACAGTGAAGGAATTGAAGTGTCATCCATCACCTTTGTAAAGATTTGTTATAAGAAAATTAGAGAATACCTTGCCAACAGGTTATATCTCTCAAGTTCTTTTTGGTCCAGAGAGTTCGTGACAAACTGTGTTCTTCCACCTACTGTTTATTAAAGGCAATATTTATATATAGAATCAAAGTAATTTACTTAATATCTGTTATTTAAGAAGAAGAAATTATATATGTATCATGTTACACTGGCATTGGTAAAAGGTTTACATTAGATTTTTGAAATTATTATATATAAAAAAATTTATAATCTTATTTTCTTTTTGAAAATAGGAGTATATTTGAAAAAGAGGAAAATAAGCTTATAAAACAGATGTGAAATAAATTTGTGTGTAACAGATATTTAGTTATAAGGTTAACTTTAAGAGAATGAGATGGAAACCTTATGTTTCATGTAGGTTAAGAATTTAATGTTCAATTCTAAAGAAGAAAAAATGGTAAACTCAGAAGAAAAGTGTGCAAGAGGTTGTGAAATATATCTTAATGGCAATTATTTTCAATAATATTGAATAAATTTGAAGGACTTTAAAATTGAAAATTATGTAACTCATAATTAGGTAACTTACTGGTGAGCAAGATGTTTGAAAAATTATGTGATCTGGTTTTGTTAATATAAGCTATTTCACTGTAATGATGTCAAAGCCTGGAATTAGTGACTGATTGCTTTATAGAGGTAATGGGAGGAAATATTCGAAGTTATGAACCTTTGGGTTCCCTGAAATTTTTAAACAATATGATGGGCCTTATTCTAGACTTGTAGGTCTAGCATAAATGCAATAATAGAAAAGAATCAACACAAAAGAATAAATTATATGCCCAATTAATGGTATTAAAAAGAACAACCACAGCCCCTTGACATTTTTTACAGATAGTAATTGTAATTGTCATGTGATCAGACATATATAAACAGCTTTTATTAAATATAGCACTGATGAAGAATTATATCAACTCTTCAAATATTTACAAGAAGTTATAAGAGATAGATGTAATCCCTTTTTTTATTGAAAACATAAATTCCCACACTGGATTGCCTGGGCCAATATATGACAGTAATCGTCGGGCTGATCAATTAGCCCTTCCACTTCTTATAAGCTTAGTAGAAGAGTAAGCTAGGCTGTCTCATAAAAAGTTTCATCAAAATGCCTCTTTACTAAGGAAATATTTAAAATCACCAGAGAGCAAGTTAGGATTATAGTAAAATCCTGTCAACAATGCTTTCCAGATTTACCCACCCCTCCAAATTATTCTAAGAATCCTAGAGGCCAGGCTCTTAATGAATTGTGGCATATGGATATGACACATTATGCACCTTTTGGAAAAATGAAATTTATTCATGTTACTGTAGATACATTTAGTTCATACATACTGGCAACAGCACAAAGTTCAGAGGCTACACAAGGTGTGATCAATCATTTATTCCATTGTTTTGCCATTATGGGGATAACAAAATACATAAAAATAGATAATGGTCCTGGATATACTTCTATTGCATTTAAATAATTCTCCCTATATCACAATATAAAACATATTACAGACATTCCCTATAACCCCCCCGGTCAAGCTTTAGTAGAAAGGAAATAAAGATCTTAAGAGATTTCTGGAAGTCCCTATATATATTCTGGGGAATATATAGGGGAAAAAAGGGAAACAAAAGAGGAGAATAAATCTTGCCTTACATACCATGATTTTTTTTAACATTGAATGATAAACAATTAACACTTTCAGAAAGATTTTTTAATAAGAATAGGCAACATGAAGAGAATGGCATAGTCATGTGGAAGGATCCTAAGGCAAGAACAATGAAAAGGACTTGATTACTTATGAACCTGAAGTCAAGGGTATGTATACTTCTATTTTGTCCACAGATGGAAAAACTGTCTGGATACCAGAAAGGAACATCAGACCATGCAGATCAGATGAATCAAGTAATACAGAAAACAAATAACTTACACTTAAGAAATCAAAAAGAAAAGATAAGAGGAGAAGAAAGGACAGACCACAGCAAAAGAGAGCACAGCATGGACTTATAGGATAATTTATGATGCTTACATTACTCATGAACAATTTGAGGACTGTAAAAGGAACTGAATATTGGACTTATGTTCAAAACCCTCCATGAGTACCTACTCTTCAATGGGGAGAGAGTATGGCTGAAATTGTATTAATATGGGGAAGTTGCAAATTATTTGGGATACAACAAAGTTCCTACTATCAAAGAAGAGATGCTGAGAAGAGAAGTTAGGCATAATTTTTCTGGTTTAAATAGTATGACACATATGTTTTTGTAAAATATGTACTATTTAACCATATATTAAATTTAGTAAAACTAATCATTCAACTCATCCAAATATTTATAGCATGGGAGCATTTAGGACTTTAGAAATGTCAGGAATTCCAGTTGTAGAAAGTAATGAAGGTAGAAAAAATATTTCCTATAGAACCTCCTTGTTTAAATTTACATGCTTGGGATTTTAAATGAGAATGTTTTCTACCCTGGGTTGCCTGTCAAACACTAAAATAGAAGAATTTATGATCATTCTATTTTGTTACAAGTGTGGAATTTTCCTAGTAGAGCTTTTTAATAGGATATTCCAGGCTATATTAAATCAATTATATACTCAGAAATTGGTTTAGCTAATTCAGAGATATAGAAGGCTATGGCAGCAGTAGATGAGATAGTGTTCATACAGTGGAATATGACATCGGGCAAAATATCTTACGCAGAAAGGAAATTGTCAATGACTGCATGCACAGGATCAAATATCATTTTCCTGATAGGATCTTCCAAAAAATGTCAATATTACTAGAGGAAAAAGGGGGGTATACATGTTAACTGTTACAAATGCATTATTCAAGCATGTGTAGGTAAAGAAGTGATGAATAAAGAAAAAAAGAAGCAAAATATATTCAAGAATTGTTAGAAAATGTTACTAGAGCATTAAAGGCTCAGGAGAGAATTAATGAAGATCTTTATCATTTTATTAATGCATTACAAACCTCTGTAATGAACACAGGGGATCATGTGGATGCAATCGAGATGAGACTACAATTGCAATGTGATTATAGATTTTCTGCTATTTCTGTTACTCCTTTAAAATATAATACTTCACTTATTCCATGGAATAATATAAAAATTATTTGAATGGAATATGGTATAATGATTCTATAACTATAGATATGAATCAATTGCATAAAATTGTTATTGATATTACATTGGTACCTAAAATGGAAATGGACTCAGATATTGATAATTTGTTTAATTATGTTCATAGGTCTCCTCCTTTACATTTTATGGACCTATTGGTGAGCATGCTTCCTGGTATGTTTGCATTCTTATTGATATTGTGTATTATTCCCATTTGTTTCAAATGTCTTTTTTCTCTGGGACAAAATGTATATGTCCTAACACAACGTCTAAAGCTTCAGCATGCCTGAGAAGGGGGAAACTGTTGAGGGCCAGGCCCTAGGAGTGATTTACACATATTTTTGGTGACTTTTGCCACCAGAGATATGCATGTATTCTTGCTCATTAAATGGATTTGTTGCCTCCCCAGTAAAACCTGACCTAAGACATCTATGGCGCCAGAGGTGTTTTGGAACCTTTCCGATAAGGAAGTTTACAGACTTCAAAGCATAAATATCAGAAATTTAACCCAAGAAGCTATGCAGTGGGGTTTTTTCTGACCTGTCATATCTGAGATAAGTTTTGTTATAAAAGTCTGAGTATCCAAGATTAAGATCAAGAGAGATTATTTCATGATCTTACATGTTAGTATCCTTTTTTGACCTGGCTCTCAATTAAATGCCAGACTCACAAACAGAGCTATCATGGGCAATAATGAACAAAGAAGGAATTTATTGGAGGCCATTTTGCTCAATTATCTTCCAATAAAACTAATAACAAATGACATGATAAAACGATTGATTACACACAATTCAATTAAACAGAATTTCAAAAGGAGAGAATTTAATAATCTAAAGTCAGCAAGAGAAATTTAAAAAGGTCTCACAAAGAAAGCATGTCTTGTTGAATTTATAAATGAATTTTATCAAATAATCAAAGAACAATTAAATTTAACATTATATAGTTTTACAAGAATAAGAAGAGATACAACTATGTTCCTTCTACAAAACAAATGTCTTTACTCCTAAATTAGATAAAGACAGAGAAGGAAAAAAAACTACATACTAATATCCCTAATGTAGATCAATAAATTATATTAAAAGTATCTCACAATAGATTAAAAAAAATTTTGCTATGACCAGGATTGTTTTAAACCAGGGATGAAAAGGTAATCCACTATTGATTAAATTGTAACCATAAAAATTGTATTAATAACACAAATGTTAAAATTTATCTAATTATATCAATATATGCAGAAAAACTTTTGATATAATAAAATCACCATTTCTGTTTAAAAAAATATTTAGAGAGCAGTTAGGTGGTGCTGGAAATAAGAGGATTTGAGTTCAAATGAAGTCTCAGACACTTAATAATGACTTAGTTGTGTGACCTTGGGCAAGTCACCTAACCCCACTGTTGTGCAAAAAACAAAAATAAAATCTTTAAAAGCATAGGAAAATACACTTATCTAAAACATGGTAAATTATGTCAATCAACAAACATTCATTAGAAGAATTAATGCCTGCTTCAGCCACCTTCATGGCAATAAGAATAGTGGAGTGCTTAAAGTTTAGCCAGATGGGGAAAATGCCAAGGTCATCCACTGCATCTCTGGCCTGTTCCAATTATCTTAACTTTTGTCTTGCCACTGGACTTTTAGAACTCAGAATAAAAGTAAGGCTGATGACTTCATGCAACTGTCTCACTCAAATGCAAAGTACCCACAATGTCATTGGTCCTCTTGGAAAATGAAGGATGAATAACAACAATTAATCACCTATTAAATACCAGGCAAAATGCTAAGTGGTAGGAATAAAAAGAAAGGTGAAAAGACAGTTCCAACTCTAGAGGAGCTCATAGTCTTATGGACTAGACATAATACAGTCATGCTATATACAGGAAAAATTGGAAATAATTAACAAAGAGGGGACACTAGAATTAATGGAGATCAATTTAGACTTCCTATAGAAGATGACAGTTTAACTTTTACTTGAAAGAAGCTGGTGGATTCAGGAAAGCAAGGAGGTGGAGAGGATGGTTGAGAGAACTACAAGAACACTAGACATTGGGAGACAGAGGATCTTCAAGGAACAGCATGGAGACCACAGAGGCTGGATGCCTGAATATGGAAAGGAGCATAAGGTACAAGAAAACTGAAAAGGTGTTTGAAGGCAGGTTATAAACTTTTTTCAGGTTTTTGCAAGGCAAATGGGGTTAAGTGGCTTGCCCAAGGCCACACAGCTAGGTAATTATTAAGTGTCTGAGGTTGGATTTGAACCCAGGTATTCCTGACTCCAGGGCCGGTGCTCTAGCCACTGTGCCACCTAGCTGTCCCTATAAACATTTTCAATGTTAAAAGATGTTACTTTTGAACCTAGAGGAAATTAGTAGCCACTAGTGTTTGTGAGTGGAGGTGGGAGATAAAACCTGTACTTTAGGAAGATCCTTTTATGGAAGGAAGACCAACCGGATTATTCTGATACTCCAGAGGAGAGGATGAGATACATGAGGCAGGCCTCAGCAAGGATAAGATATTACCAAGAGAATTATTATTTTTCATATTGATTAACATGATTTGTGTAATGAATTTAATAATATTAAAAGAGTTTCTGGGGAGGCTAGGTGGCGTAGTGGATAAAGCACCGGCCCTGGAGTCAGGAGTACCTGGGTTCAAATCCAGTCTCAGACACTTAATAATTACCTAGCTGTGTGGCCTTGGGCAAGCCACTTAACCCCATTTGCCTTGCAAAAAAAACCTAAAAAAAAAAAAGAGTTTCCAGTGAGCCTTTTCACATGCAGGCTCTGGCCTAGGTAAAAAGCAGGCAGAAAAAAGCTGTTTTGGTATTGACAGATTCTGCAACATTTTCCCCTGACTTATGCTTGCCTGTATAAAGTGAAGTGAATCATTATAACCTGTTCTCAACCTAAGCAGAATACTCAATAGTGGGATTCAGTCAGTTTGGCCAAACTGCTAACTATTTTTATGTTGAGTTCAAGTGAACTGATAGTCAAAATGACACTTGTAATCAAGGGTTCTCTCTAAGATAGGCAGATGGACAGCTGACCAATGTTGAAATCACAAATTTACATTCCTTACTGTTTTTGAACATTCATCTTGCCCAATAGCACATTCTGTCTATAGGTGAAAAAAAATGACAGAACTATGCTTGTAATATTTATTTATTCATTTATTAAAATTCATTACACCATGTTTTAATTCTCTTGTTTTTGTTACTTCAGTAAACAAATATATAAAGTAAAGGGAAAAAAAGTGCCAAACAACCAGGGATAAAAAATTTCATTTGGTGCTCCTTTGTGTTAAGCCCCAAATTCCCCTGAGGTATCATGAGTGCACTGGTGTTCACCAAATGATGAAACCTAAAGGAAGCTGAGACACAATGATCCAATAGAAATAGAGATTTTAAGAGTTATCTTATCATCCATTTCAGAAACCATGGAAGTAGAAGGAAAAAAGAGGTAGAATAGGTAGAATGAGTTTTGGTTCTGCATATGTTCCAACACTGGTTGCTGTGATCATTTGGCTGCTTTTGTTCCATAAAGATTTGTTTGCCTACTGTGAGTAATATAAGATAATCCAGTTTTGCTTACCTTTTTCATTGTTCTTATTTGAGTATTAAATGCATGAAATATTAAACTACCGTTCAGTTTATCTTTTTGTATTCTTTTGTTGTTTTTTTTTAACAAGGCAATGGGGTTAAGTGACTTGTCCAAGGTCACACAGATAATTGTCTGTGGTCAAATTTGACCTCAGGTCCTCCTGACTCCAGAGCTGGTGCTCTATTCACTGCTCCCCCTAGCTTCCCCCATATATTTCTGTATTCTTAAAACGGTCATTAGGGCAGAGAACTAGCTGTTAATTTATTTGAATCCCACCACTGAGAATAATGGGATATCCCCAAGACTATACAATCATCTTAGCCTTTCCCACAGGACTTAAGGACACCTGTGTTGTCCTACTTGGATGGTCCCAGGTGATGTAATTGTTATACTGACCTGAATGGTTGGCTTGTACTGGGGAGATCACTCAAGCCCCAAAACTTATCATTCAAAGATCCACCTACCTGGTTTCTTTCCCCACTTATGATCATGTATATATTCTCTGCCCAAACTGCATCAAGACAGAACTCCAAGGAAGAAATAATCCTATGATTTGTAAATACATTCCTTGCAAAGAAAGTAATTAATAAACTACAACCTGATAACTGGCACTCTGTCTCTGGCAGAATCTGTCTTGCCCATAGAGATAATAAGCTCAGTAAAAATTGAGCTAACAATATTAAGATTGGGGGAAAGTGAGAAATTGAGGGTGACTGTGAACCTGGGAGACTGGTAAGATAGTAGTGTCTTCAACAAAAATAGGAAGTTAGGAGGGAAAAGTTTTTAAGGAAAAAGAATGAGTTCAGTATAATATCTATCTGATTAATATCTATCTAAAAACAAGAGCCATTATTAAATGTCTTAGGGGAAAAAAAAGAGACCTCTCCAATAAGAAAAAGATAAAGAAAGGTCCTTCTTGATAACTGTTATCTGATATTAGATTAGAAACATCTCTAGTGAAAAGACAAAAATAATTTCATGGGAAAAAGCATAAGCAAAGAGAAAGCAAAATTATCAAATTTTGTAGATAATGGAATATGTTGACAGCCCTCAAGTCAATTAAAAATTAATTGGGGAAGGGGCAGCTAGGTGGCATAGTGGAAAAAAGCACTGGCCTTGGAGTCAGGAGTACCTGGGTTCAAATCGGGTCTCAGACAGTTAATAATTACCTAGCTGTGTGGCCTTGGGCAAGCCACTTAACCCCATTTGCCTTGCAAAAACCTAAAAAACCAAACAAACAAAAAATCAATTGGGGGAAAAAATTTAAAAAAAATAATTGGGGGCAACTAGGTGGTACAGTGGATAGAGCACTGGCCCTGGAGTCAGGAGTACCTGAGTTCAAATCCGGCCTCAGACACTTAATAATTAGCTAGGTGTGTGGCCTTGGGGAAGCCACTTAACCCCATTTGCCTTTGCAAAACTTTAAAAAAATTAATTGAAACAATGGCATCAATAAAATAATAGGAAATAAAACACATAAATTATATCCTTTTCTTAATATTTATAATAAAATTAACTAGGAAGACAAGGAAAAAAGTCAATTCAAAATAGTCACAGAATACATAAAACATTTGACAGTCTACTCATGATGCCTGAAAAATATATTAATACAACTACAAAAGTCTTTACAGAAATTTCTAGTCACTGTTTATTTGGGTGAGTTTCCTCACTTTGTTGCAAAACACTGAATATCTACTGTACTAGTATGTTTATTTCTCTTTTACTTTTGTAACTCTAGCACTTAGAAGAGTCTGGCACAATGAGCTTAATTAATGCTTGTGGATTGACTGGTAGATTGGCAATATATATATATATATATATATATATATTTATATAATATAAATTCTTAATTGTTACCACTTAAAGGATATCATATCTGCAAAAAATAGTTTGTAATTCCCCCAAAATAATTAATTGAAAATTTTGAAGTTGATAGATATAACATAAAGAACCAAAATGTAACTGATTTTTATTTTATTGAAGTGCCAGATGTTCAGAGAATAATGAAAGAGAGCCTGTGTAAAAATGAGTTAAATTTTGATTCATGGTTTCCACCTTTTCATTTAGGGCAGCCTAAGAAAAGTGAAATAAATACATTCTTCCTCATCTCACCTTAAGATTGAGTCATCTCTAGACTCAGGACTCAGAAATATTAATCTCTCTTTATCTTTACAGAGAAGTTAAATCATGGGCTTGGCTGTCATTGTTAATCCTACTTTTTTTTAGCAAATCCTTTCCCATGTGTCTGTGCAGTTTACCCTTATTGAAGAGGAGAAAGAGGAGTTTACTAAACTGAAAGGATTTTTTAAATCCTTTGACTATTTGAATCATCTCCACAGCAGAACAATACAAAGAGGTGGGACTCAAAATCATGTAAGAATTGATTAAAGGAACCAATAAGGATTAGTCTTTGGAACGGAGGATTTAGGATGACACAATAGCTATCTTCAAATCATTCACACCTATATAGAAATTTTGGGGTTTCCAAAGTGCTTACTTCACAACAATATTACAGGGTAGGAAAGATCAGAGTAGTGACTAGTAAATAGGAGTAAATAGGGCTTTGATTCAAATATCAGGAGTAGCCAACACCCAGAAATCCAACTGCTCCCCAGAGAAGTTATTAAAGTCTCTATGATTCAATTGTCCCCACTCTCTCACCCAGAACTATTCAACCACTCCTAAGGATTTCATGACCATGGCATAACTCAAAAACGTCCTGGACTTTTTGAGGAAAAGATCACCTCCTCTCCTAGCAGAGGTTAACCTGCCTAGGTCAGACTGCTTCCTCCTCCCCAAGGATGAATTTGGCTATGATAAATAGTACATTACCCATTATTGATCCTTTTCAAGAAGGGGAAGAATGTTAAGGGAATTCCAGCTCATAGTAATATTAGTACAAGTTCCCTTTAAGCTCCCTACCAACTCTGAGGTTATACAATTCTACAAGTATTTCAAAAGAGAAGTTGGATAAGGTAAATTTTTAATTGCCTTGTTTAAGGGAAAGGATCGTAGGATTCCATATTAAGAATCTTCTATTTATTTTAGATCAGCAAAGCACATCATGTGAACATGTCCACAATAATTATTTGATAGCTTTGGTGACTGATTCAAACATGAATTTTCAAGAGATAAACTATTATCAGGTCATATCTTTAAGATGACTAATAGGATGAGAAGGTTGCAGTCATTATCAGCAAGAGGGAATGATCACCTTGATAAGACCATGAATCCAATAACCATGAAGATATCCACCTCAAGTCCTTGAGATACTCAATGACACTGTTCCTATAGTTGAAGCCATTAGTATGGGACAGACAGCAAATGTACTCTATTAGTTGAGCTCAGGCCCAGGACATTAGTTACGTACAATCCAACAGAATTATAGTTCCTATATGAACCTAAAGAAAGACAGTCAAGAAAGACAACGTGGGAAAAAAATTAAGATATAGTCTATATAGGGAGTACATATATAACTTTATTGTCAGTGTTTATTAAGCACTAACAATGTGCCTGACTGTGGGTAAAATGCTAAGGATACAAAGAAAGACAAAAGACAATCTCTGCCTTTGAGGAGCTCACAGTCTAATGAGGGAATATTACATATAAACTACAATGTAGAGTCAAACCATAAACAGTACAAATTGGAAATAATCCACCAAAGGGGGACATTAGAATTAAGAATGATCAGAGAGGGTGGAGCCAAGACAGCCATGTAAGGCAGGATTCTCCCTAATCTCTTGTTTCAAAATGAATTCTGGAGTGTCAGAACAAATAAAAGAGGTGAAATAATTTTCCATGTCCTTACTACTTAGAAGATTGACAGGAAAGGTCTTGTTTTACAGGAGCAAAAATCTGGTCTACCACAGATTGTATTTGGCAAGGCCCCAGTTCTATAAGACAGGTCAGAAGTGAGACCCTGGGACCCCAACCCAATGTAGCAATGAAGTCCCACAGCCCCAGGGTCTCAGAGAAATCCATCAATGAGGCCCTCTGTACTGGTACAACAGGTGATGAGGCTTTGCAACTCCTTGTGGAATCTAAATAGGAAGATTGGGATAATACCCACTACAACACAGAAGCAGAGTCCAACTTTAACAAAAGTCCCTGAAAGAAAATAATTCCTTAAAAATTAGAATTGGGTCCTTTCCTCACCACTTCCTGACGAACAGGTTTTGGGACTAACCTTTTGCTGCACCCTCCTCCTTCTCCTAGAGTGGCTCCTGTTTGTTTTCCCCCATTCCCTGCCAGAGCAATAAGTGGCATCTACCAGTGGGAAGGGAAGGAAAACTCAGCAGGAAAATGCCAACCAGCTTCCTGTTGTGTGAGAAGATCTGATTTGACAAATTCAAATGTGATTATGCAGACAGTTCTAGGAACAGATGAATGATCCTGTACCCATCTCTTCTCAACAGGAGAATGGTGCCAGAGTCAGGGAGAATATCCAGAAATCGCTGGCCAGAAGTACAAACACCAACTATTCCAGTGGCCCCAGTAGGGACCATAGTGAGCTGGTCAACAGAATTTCCAACCTAGAGGTAGAGAACTAGAGCCTTCAGAGTGTAGTTCAGGACCTACAGCTCATCATCTCCAAACTTGAGACCCAGCTGGGCTCCTCAGACTCAGCATGTGTTCCCAATACAGAAGATGATGCTGCCTACCACATCACCCACCAAGAAGGTAGGCACCCCAGCAGAGGATGATGAAGAAGACGATAATATTGACTTGTTTGGTAGTGATGATGAGGAAGCATTGACATCACTGCTCTCAACAAGATCTAAAATGGGTGTGAACCTGTAATTAAAATAAAGGCTGAGATTTGAGGTGCTTAGATCTGTTCTGGACTGGGATATTTAGGGAAGTAGGGCTGAGAAGGGCAACCTCTGAGGAAGATAGAAGTGGATCCTTGACCTTCCTTCCATGGGGGGAAAATAGGGCCTTCAAGAGATGCTTCGACTGGATTTGGGATAGATAATGGAATGATAAAGTGTGACCTCTATTGTGGCTAGTCCTCTGAGCCATTGACCAGACACCAGGATTGTCTACCCCACTTGGTACCCAGAAGTCCTGGAAAGTCAGAGGCTATAGAGCCTTAAAAGTGAATAAATGTAGAAAAATGGCCAAAGTCAAGTGGTCAAATGGGAGATACTGATTTCCTGAGACAACAAGAAACTGTTAAAATCAAAAGAATGAAAAAATAGACAAAATGAGAAATATTTCATTGGAAGAATTAAATGAGGCATTACTGATTTTCAGGTCTGTTGTTCCTTCTCAGTTTCATTTGCTGCCATTGCATGTCACAGTGTATATCATAATGAAGAAATCAGGCATTTCTCCTCAGTTGCAACTAACTGAAAATAACAACAACAACAAAAAAACTATTAAAATGACACAGAAGAAAGTTTTATGAAGACTTTGAGGAAGAAGACATGTTTGGAAAGCAGATTAAAGGGGAAAGCATATGGATTTAGAAATAGAAAAGACATTGAAGAATAGCTAACCCAATCCCTTTATTTTACACATGCCAACCAGGTCCTAGAGAATTAATTTGCCCAAGGTCACAAAAGAAGGAAAAGACAAAGAATTCAACTGATTTCAAATCCAGGGATTCTTCAAATTCTGTTTTATAGCTAAAGTTTTTATAATTTAATTGGTTTAAAAAAATTTTCATGAATAGACTGTCTTGATGGTCAGGAAGAATCTTTTGATAATCAAAAAGAATCACATCCATTTTTTATTTATATTTATACTTGCTGTGTGGCCCTGGACAATTTTCTAAAATTGTATGTACACAGAGGAAGTATAGCTCTGTATTGGTTGAAATAATCCTACAATGATCAAATCACACTTTCTGTTCAAAAAGAGGTTTATTAACCACCCAGAAGTGATTCTACCACTTGAATGAAGATGGTTGAGCTAGAAAATGTGCACTCCTGGCAAGTCGCAGAACAATCCTTGACTCTTCAGAAAAACAAGTCTAACTTGGACTGATGTCTTTCCAAAGAAAACTATAAAATAAGCAATTTCTTTTCATTGTAGATGCTAATTTGAATAGATTGTGGTCTTCCATTTATAGTCACTCCAACTAATTTTATATGGTATATTTATTCGTTTATTTAGCAAGTGGTTTAATTGCTTTATTAATCTAGGATTAGAAGACTAATAAATTGCTGGTTAAAGGAAAGTAACAATGGTAACAAAGCAAGGATAAAACATAAAAGGGGATGAAAAGGAGAAAAATAGCTCCATTATACCGCCCCCCACTGACTTTTGCCCTAACGGCTGTAGAGAGAGAACACACCCTATTTCTCCACCCCGGGTGATTTCCGGTCCCCAAGTGCAAGTTTCTCTGGACCCACCCCTTGTAGTCAAGCCTTCCCGACTATAGAAGTCACAGCTGCTGGGCTGCCTTGGCCTCAGAAGCTATCTTGTCTCATTGTAGGAAAGGTGACTGACTGTCTTCTCCAGTGTCCTCCATCCAGGTCCTGATCCGGTAAGATCACCCCTCCTGGGACCACATCAACAGAAAAAGGGGGGCTGCATGTGTGTGTGCGTGCGTGTGTGTGTGTGTACGCATCCAAAAATCTGCAGCGCTTAGCCCTGGAGACCCCTCCTTACGGCTACAGACTTTCCTCCAAGCCAAATAAAAGTCTGATTTGGCTGGGCAGATGCAAAGGAGAGAAAACCACTCAGTTGAGGACTTCCCCCCGCCCCCTTCCCTAGTTCTGGGAAGAACTGCCCGGTTCTGGTTCAGCGCCAACAGTACAAGACCGACCTGCCCGATGGGCAAACCTCGGCATCCAGCCGGCCCCGGGGCAGAGGGGTGAGGCCGCGGGGGCGATTTGGCCGGGAAGGAAGACTCTGTGAGCTCCGAGTCGCCCCTCCTCGCCCCTGCCCCCCGCACGGGCCACCACCCCGCTCCCCTTTTACGGGATCTTCTGGGCGGTCCCGGTCCGGTGAGAACCCGAGCTGGGCTAGGCAATTGGTTCCCTATGAAGAGAAAATGAAACTCTAGAACCCTAGAAACTCCGCTGAAGGGGTTCTCTTTCCTGCCTGGGGGAGAAGGGGTACGTAGGCAGGCTCGGAAACTACTCTTTTCTCCAAAGACAAAAATGAAATCCCAGATAAGGGGTGTATTCTTTCGGTCAGGCGTCTAGGCTGTGTCTGGGATGAGGGGGAGCAAGGGAAGGGTTGCTCTGGAAGACCCCGGGACCCCAAATTCTCCGAACTCTTCGTTTTTTTTCTCCCGTCCCTCAATAAGTCTTTCCTGGTTTCCCCGTGGAACCTCTAGGAATTCCTGGTTTTAAAATCCACAAATTCATTTTTTTTCAAAGTTTGAGCAAATGCAGGCTGTATAGGTGTGGAATCCTAAATCACTTTGCTCCCAAATGTTAGTGCTCACAAATTAATCTGGTAGTTGGGAAGGAGGAAGAAGGGAATGGGTAGGGCGCGGCCAATGTGACAGGTGGCTGAGGGAGGAGGAAAGGATAGATTTTTGTTAAATGATAAAAGTACATTTTTTTTCTAAAAAAGAAATTTATGCTGAATGTGAGGCATGCCAAGTTCAATGACAGTTCATGAAACATTTGCAGATCTACTGCAGTGTAAGAACATCATGCAAGGTTCTGGGAGAACTCCAGATTTGCTGATAATTTTTTGTCTCTGACATATACTGATTTTTTGTTACTGGGAAATTTGATTTCAAATGGGTCCTCAGAAACTTATTGTGTGACCTTGAACAAGTCACATAATCCCTATTGGCCTCAATTTTCCTCATCTGTAAAAAGTGCCTACATGCCAGAATCAAATGAGACAGAGCACTAATTATAATGATCTTTTCCATCTTCTAGCTCTTTTCCATATTCCTTTCTATTCCCAGCACCTAGCTTCCTGCTCTGCAATAGTAAGTGCTTTATAAATGCATGGTTAATTAAGAGGCAAAGTATGAATCTTGCAGGATTGTAGGAGGTATGACTCTTAGATAACTACAATACATGTGACATTTCATTGACAGAATTTAGGTTAAAAATATTAGATTTAACCACTTGTGTACATCTAATCCTATATATTGTCAAATCTTTAGTAAAGTAGAACCAGACATCATTGGGTTACGAACTGAACATTAGTCTTGGATTAGTCATCTTAGCTTTCCTCCCCCCCAATACATTTTATATATATATATATATATATATATATATATATATATATATATATATATATATATTAGAAATAGAAAGGTCTAAACAGGTTTGATTCCCTCCCTTCTTTTAGTTGTGATTATGGGGTTCTATAGTCTAGGCAGAACAGACTGAGGATAAGGAAAATGCTAACATTGTTTGGAATGGCACCAGGACATGTCACTGGATGTTATTTTTTTTTTTTTGTTGAAGTCTTAAACCATGGAACAACTGAGTGTGGCGAATACCCGATTTGCTGTTGATTTTTACAAGACATTGATTAAAACCCATCCAAAAGAAAACATCTTCGTCTCTCCACTTAGCATTTCGACAGCCCTGGCTATGGTACTTATGGGAGCCAAAGGTGACACTGCATTACAATTGTCAAAGGTCAGGAAATTATTTTCCTATTAATATGACAGTACTTTGCTGTATATACTACCAAATACTAGTTTTTCAGTTTGCAATGATTTGTTAAAATTAAATAGCATCATGTATCTTAATTATGGAGTCAAATTTCTTGAAAAAGCAACTCTCCAAGTATTGAGTTAACTTAATTTGACTTTTCCCTACAAGCAGAATTGACATGGGATGGACTTCTATTGTGGCTTTGCATATGGTGGTATGATAATCTAACATATACTGTTAGAATATACATCTTATTCAATTGGTTCTGTCAGACACACATGTACACATACACAGACACACAAATATTAACAGTTTAGATTAGGTAATAGAACTTTCAGGCCACCACTGTTTATAAGTTATGGTTCTATGGAATTTTTATGCCAGATCTGTGGTAGAGCATTCACAGTCTGATCAACTACAATCAGATACACTGTATCTTCACTTTAATAAAGTGATGCCATTTTGATCCTTTTGGAGAAGGAAGGACAACCAGTCAATTATAAGTAATGGAAATACTCTCCCAATAGGAAGGTTTTTGGAAACTTTTCTCCAGAAAATTTTCTTTAAAAATGGTAACCAACTATCTTTTTGGCATAATTTGGGTATCAGTCTACCTATAGTCACTGGGAATGAGCTAGTGACTTCAGGAGATTTCTCCTGACTTATGAGATGGTGATGTTCTCAAACCTATCATTGATAACACTTTTCTCCAATGGAAAGATCACTGAATTTGAAGTTAGAAAACCAAAGTTTATAACTATAAGGTTTATAACTCTAAAGCACTATATAAATGTATAAGTGTTCCTCACTATTACTGCTATTGCTAATAAAACTACTATTAGTGCCACATCACCACCAACACCAAAGTAGGAGCATCTAATTTAATATATAACTACATACTGAGTCGTAAACAAGATGATTTAACTGTATTTTTTTTCTACATGAGAAAATACAACTACATTTGAGCTTTCTTTTTATCAAGGACAATGGATTGTCCCTTTAGGAAGGGCAATGGATTATTTGAATAGGAAAAAAAGATGAAACTTGCTGGGAAGGGAACCATTTATGATCTGACTTTTTTCCAATTGTCTTTTTTTTTGGTAATAGACCCATTAGCTCAGCTTGGGAAGAAGTTTATGTCCTAAGATTTTACTTACTTATTCAAAAGCATCCTGCTATAGCTTATATAAGCAATATACTTATTATAGCTGATAATTAATAAAATATTTTTTCCTTACATGTTAAAAAGAACTTTAGACAAATTATTTTATGGAATTACATTACCTTGTATTTTAGTATTTTATATTGTAAAGGAAAGAGTTTCGCAAAGTAGCTAAAGGACTGTCCTTAGAGTCCAGATGCCCTACTTCACACATACTGGCTATGTAGTTGGGAAAGTCACTACATCTCTTATTGACTCAGGCAACTCTCTAAAATTCTGCACTACAGAAGGACTGCCTTTCTAATACATAAAAATTTGAGAGATTTCCATTCTAGGAGTTCCCAATCCAAGCTGAATCACATTCAGCCCCACCTCCTCCCCTATCCTACCCCATATGTATGTGTGAATATCTGCAAAAAATGTCCATACACATATAGACATGGAAATATTCACCCATACATCTATCTATATGGTACTACAGTTTAAAGAAGATCTAGGGATTTGTTTTTTTTACCTCTTTGTCCTAAAAAATAACTAAACAACTGTGAATCATTAATTGTAAACACCCATGTCCACCACCCTATGAATAACATGTACTTTGTATGGTTTTATAGAATTGTATAATGAATGAGTCAGCCCAGTCCTCATAAAAAGATCTAGCTCCTTTTGATAGAAATAACAACTGCATGTGTGTTTAAACTTAAAGTACTATTGGAATGTATTGGTATATGAAAAGATTCATTACTGATAATATTAGAGTAATAAAAGAAAGAGACATTCAATATAATTGTGTCTGTTTATAGAACATGACCCATTAATCCAGCTTATTAATTTCTCAGTAAAAAGTAATAGTATGTAATTCTTAACCACATATATAGAGGAGTTAAAATTTTTTAGCACACAATCAGTAAAGAATTTTGCTTTCATTTATTTGGTTCTACCACCCTGCAAAGAAAAGGCAAGGAGAAAGAGTGATTTATTAAATATTTTGTTCTTATGTGAATGTATAATCATTTATAGAAATTCAGAAGAACATTCTCTGGTGTTATAATTATTCATATCTTTATCAATGTAATTTTTCACTTTTATTTTTCATTTCTTTAAGCTTGATCACCAGTAAAAATATATAAAAAGGAGTTTCAGAAGTTATTAATGACAAAAATAGAGTAAATTAAATTGGTAGAAACTTAAAGGAATATCTTCCTATTTATAAAATAATTTTTAAAAAATTCCTTTATTTTTTTCTAAACAATTCAGACCTTTCATTTTGATGAAGTTGATGAAGTTCATTCAAGATTACAGAGCTTAAATACTAGTATTAACAAACGTGGAACTTCTTACATCCTGAAACTTGCTAACCGATTATTTGGAGAAAACACATACCATTTCCTTTCAGTAAGTATATTTGGGAGGAGTATATAAAGAGGAAACTTTCAATTTTCTTCCAGCATTTCTACTTTAGGTGTCATTAGAAAACTGAAAAAATACTACCACCAATTAGCTTAGTAGTACCATCCAACCAAGAAAAATGGATTGAGGAGCTAATCTGTGCAATGCTTGATATTTAAGGATAACATTTTAATAATAATTTAATAATTGTATTTATTAATTCAATTAATTTATGATTAATTTCATCATTTTATTAATAAAGAAATCATGGCATTCTCAAATGACAAAAATCTTCATGGTGTTCATGGTTTATATGCCCTTGGAAGAGGGATGTTCCTGAGGGTGGTAATGTAATCTAATTGGCTAACAATTAATAAGAGAATGAATAATTACTACGAGGGGCTAGGCCTATTCTAATGAGCTTTGATTATATCATTTATTTCTAAATTGTCTACCTTGGAGCAATCTGTTCAAGGAATTTAACATCATTCATATCTGAGAAGAATATGTTTCCCCTCTGGAGGAACAAGATTGTTAAGAAAGTTAATCTAATCTCATTGTCAGCAATGTCTTTCAGAGACTAAACTTTTGAAGTAAGGACTTTAGAAAAAGGGAGACTTCTGGATCTCCCCAAATCATTGGTTATTAATAATAGTTTCTTTCATATTTTATGCAAATATATGCACAGACATCTATATAATTTGAAACCATAATTATTTAAACCCCTTTTACACATTTAGCTTTGTGAATTTAGAATAATGATTTTTAAAATTTTAACATGACAGTGCACCTTACTATTATGCATGGCATGTCTGTTTTAGGATGATATTATCTTGTATCAGTCAAGATTGATAAAAGCTGTTCTTTTCCTTGACATGTTGGTCACCTGATCTGTCTCCATTAGATTTTTTCTCTTGGAGTCACATCAAAACTACTGTGTATGCATCAAATTCTTATTTTTTGGATGATTCCAAATCTAATCCTTTTGATTAAGGAACAGGAGCTGATAAAAATTTGCTGATTTTTGTATATATGTGTGTGTGAGTGTGTGTGTGTGTGTGTGTGTGTGTATGCCTATGTGCATATGCATGAACAGTGCACACAGAGGGCACAAAATTCAAAAATCAACTAAGAGTGATGCATATTTCAAGTTGGTCATTATCTTGAATTTTAATAAGGAACAAATATTTTCCAATATTAAATAATTGAACTTTCCAATTTTTTTGGTAAATTTATAGCTTTAGGAATTATAGTTATGTTTTGGGTGAGGTTAAAATTGCACTAAGACTTTTGGGATGCTGTTCACACATAGATACACATTTATATAATATATGCAAATGATAGTTTATAAAAGTCAGGATTATTATTTAATTACCATATAGTGTAATACAGATGAGCTCCAAAAAGAAATATTATTTTGATTTTCATGCTTTAATGTAAAAATTGCTTTGAAGAGCTGCAAATAAATGCTATACAATAAAATTATAGTGAAATCAACATGTTTAGATCAATTGAAATTAATTCTTTTAATGAGAGTTAAATTCTCAGATTTTAAAAATAGAAAAACAGGTGCTAATGCCCAAGCCATTATCAGTGCTCTCTAGGAAAGATCAAAGTCAATGTAAACACTCTCCATAGTTTTCAGTGTGAAAAACTGATGAAGATAAATCTTTTAAAAAGAATTCCTATATTTTTTGATGAATTGTATGTAGCTCCAGAGATAAACATAAGAGTTATCTGTTTCAGAATATATCGACCTGTGGGAATAAAGTTTTCTGTCACTTGCTTGGGAGGATTTTAAAACTACTCTAATCCCTATATTTAATCTTTCTTTTTTGTAGGAATTCTTGGATTCTATCCAAAAATTATATGGTGCTAAATTGGCCACTGTTGATTTTCAGCATGCTTCAGAAGATGCAAGGAAGGAGATTAACCAGTGGGTCAAAGAGCAAACAGAAGGTAAGAGTGCCTCAGGTATAAAATGGAACAAAATCTATTTAAATACACTGTGCATAAAGTCCTGGAGCATAAATACAATTGTTCATCTTTTCCTTTTATCATTTTACCATCTTTCCTCAATCTAAGCCTTATATCTCTCTGTTCCTCAACTGATGTCTATTATTTCTCCTTAGGCTCCTTAGGAAAAGTCATTGGAATATCCATGGAATTTGCCTTAATCATTGTCTGTTTATCTTAATAATTTCTAATGATCCTGGATTTGGAGTCAAGGACAATTGGGTTGGAATCTTGCCTCAGAAACTACCTTTGTGACCTTGGGCAAATATTTTAACTTTTCTGAACCTCAGGTTTTTCATTTGCAGAATAAGAGAGTAGGATTCAATAATCCTGGTGGGGGGGGTCACTTTGAGCTCTAAAATTCTTGCTAATAGAATCATATAAATTACCTGTTAGGGTCAAAAATGAAAGTTAATAAATTTAATCAGATTCTCTTTTGGTTATAGTTAGAACAAATTATTTAATGAGATTAACTGAATGATATTTTCCTTCCCAATAGCTAAGCTTTAGGGTCAAAATCAATATTAGAGGTTGAGTTGTAAGAATCAAGATTTTTTTTTAGATTTTTCAATGCAATGGGGTTAAGTAGCTTGCCCAAGGCCACACAGCTAGGTAATTATTAAGTGTCTGAGGTCAGATTTGAACTCAGGTACTCCTGACTCCAAGGCAGGTACTCTATCCACTGTGCCACCTAGCCACCCAAGAATCAAGTTTTTGAGAACATTCTAGATAATGTGATTTCAAATGACTTCAAAACATTTAAGTTAATATTTTTCTTTTTGTTATTCATTGATATGAATATTATGAGTCTTTTGGGGTCTAAGTAGAGTATATGCAGTGGGTTTTTTTCAGACTCTGCCTTGATTTATAACATTACTTTCCTAGTATATTTAATGGAATATTAGAATCCAGCAAGAAATAAAACCTCTCCATAAATATCCAGATTTTACCATGGAAATAAATGCCTATATTATATCACAAAAAATTCATTGCAATTACCACCCCTCTCTAACCATAGACTGCATAGGAAAAGTAATACGCTTTTAGAGATGAGATGAAAAGCCTTTTAAATTTTTAATATTGTATTTCATACACTTGAAGAAGTGATTGACTAATGACTTAAAATAACTCTGACAAGGAATGATTTAATTTAAATTTGTAATTACCAACTGAAGTGTCAGATCTATTGTTAATGGACTGATATCTAGAACTACTTGACTCTAGAAGCTTGTTCTATCTTGGCTTTGGATACCACTTCCTTTCTTTGTGGTTTATGTGTAATACATGGTTGAACAGCTTATTTTCTGATTTAGTGTATTGGGATTCTAAGTACAACTTTTATCATGTAGTCCTCTGCATGCCTGTAGGGGATTGATTCTGACATGTGCAAAGTCAAGTATTGCTCAATTCAGTTATATCATAGTTTTGATGAGTTTATACTTGGTGCTTACATACACACACACACACACACACACACACACACACACACACACACATATATATATATATATACATATATGAATTAATAAATTATCTTATTCACTTTTCAGGTAAAATTCCAGAACTATTGGTTTCAGGTACAGTAGATAGCCTGACTAAACTTGTCCTGGTAAATGCCATCTATTTCAAAGGAAATTGGGAGGACAAATTTGATGAAGCACAGACTACTGATACACCATTTAGATTAAACAAGGTAAGGGGGGGTAGGGATACAATAAAAAGCCTTTTTTTTTAATCTAGGACTATATGTGTGTATGCTTTTTTTTAAAAAAAAGCATTCTTCATGTTATTCTGGGTTATTTTTTTTTGTATGTATCTGAATGTGCAGAGAGAAAAAAAATCAGTGAAAATGATGTATCAGAAAAAGAAGCTGCCCTTTGGTTATATCAAAGCTCTCAAATGTCGAGTCTTAGAACTTCCTTACAAGGGCAATGAGCTGAGCATGATCATTCTGCTACCAGACGATATTGAAGATAATTCTACTGGCCTGGAAGAGGTATTGTTGACACTTTAGATACCTTATAATTTTTTCTTTGGACACACTGATTTTTCATATAGCACTAGACTCCAGATCATGGGGGCACAAAGCAGATTTCATACCACAACTAAAATCAATGAAACTCCATGAAGATATTTCTTGTTGTTCAATCATTTTCCAGTTGTCTGACTCTTCATAACTCCATTTGGAGTTTTCTTTGCAAAAATCCTGGAATGATTTGCCATTTTCTTCTCCAGCTCATTTTAGAGACAAGGAGTAGAGGAAAACCAGGTTAAATGACTTTCCCATGGTCACCCAGCTAGTAAGTGGCTGAGGCTGAATTTAAATTCAGGAAGATAAATTTTCCTAGTTATAAGCCCAGTGCATTATCCAATGCACTACCTAATAAATTTTTTTCATATTTACTTTCATTCATAATTCTTTAGAAGTTGCTATCAGAGCTCCCTAATAAGATGCTTCAGTAATCTAAAGGCTCTTGAGTTGTGCTTAAGCCATGATTTTAAGTAGATTTAAGCTTTGTGGTTTTGGAAAGAGCCTAAAGCAAATTGACTCAGTTCAATTTACTGATGTATTTTTTCATTTTGTTTTTGTTTTTGCAAGGCAATGGGATTAAGTGACTTGTCCAAAGTCATACACCTGGTACATAGCAAGTGTCTCAGGTAGCATTTGAACTAAGGTCCACCAGAATCCAGGGCTGGTGCTCTATCCACTGTGCTACCTACCTATCCCTAATTTATTGATTTTTAAATTATTTTTATTACAGCTTCAAAAGAGAGATAGACTGGGGCAGCTAGTTGGCATAGTGGATAAAGCACCGGCCTTGGAGTCAGGAGTACCGGGTTTCAAATCCAGTATCAGACATTTAATAATTACCTAGCTGTGTGGCCTTGGGCAAGCCACTTAACCCCATTTGCCTTGCAAAAACCTAAAAAAAAGAGAGATAGACAGAGAGAGAGAGAGATAATACCATCTGGATTTAGATGAGAAGAAAAACAAAAAAGAGAAAAAAATCTTTTCGAAGTACGGTGTTGCCATTGGGAAATAATGATAATTTTTTTTTCCTCTGGCAAAGTTCAGGTCATATGTTATTTTTTAAACTACAATCATGGGATTGAACTAAGTGACAACAGAAAAAGAAGACTCTTGCACTCCTTTAAGTTTATTTTTCCACAGATAAGCAGGCAGCCTGGTATAAAAGATAAAGAGAATTAGCATCACAACATTTAGGTTAAACTCATAGCTTTTCTGTTTGCTATTATGTATCCTTGAACAATCAATCAAACAGCAGTAATTTATTAAACATGGATTTGAATACTAGGGATATAAAGAAAAAATTTTGAGAAATAAGATGGTTGCTACTTTTAAATAGCAAATTTGCTTACTCTAGAGACAATTGATAAAAAAAAAGTCAGTTATAGCTTCAACATTGCATTTCTTTATGTTTAAAATGAAACTTTGGACTGGATGATCCCCAAGAAGTCTTCTAACTTGAAATACTGTAATTCTGTGAATGTAGGTTTTATTACCACTAATACAGTAATTTGGACATAATAAGAGCTCAGAAATATTTGTATAGATCACCTACCCAATTACTATTCCCTTGGACTGTCACTTGGAAATATACCTAGCAATTCATCAGTAGCCAATCTGCTGGCTAAGAATTTAGTCCTTATAAAGAAATCAGTTTTGTGAAAGGAAAGGAATGAGGCAACTTCTCTGTCTTGTCCATTCGTATAAATAATAATTGTAATCATTTTGTCAATTCACCTTTCTCAGCATGTAAGGCACTACAGTTATTAAGGTTCTACTCTTCCATCTTTCTAATTTCAGATTGAAAAGCAGCTCTCTATGGAAAAGTTGAAAGAATGGACAGATCGTAAAAATATGGATTATATTGATGTTCATGTGCGTCTGCCCAGATTCAAGATGGAAAATACCTACAACCTCAACTCAGATTTAGAAAGAATGGGTCTGTGTGATCTTTTTAGCAGGGGTAAGGCTGATCTGTCTGGAATGTCAGGAAACAGAGATCTCTTTATTTCTAAGATTGTCCATAAGTCTTTTGTGGAAGTGAATGAAGAGGGCACTGAGGCAGCAGCTGCCACTGCTGGTATTGCAGAATTTGCCATGTTGATGCCAGAAGAAGAGTTTACTGCTGACCATCCATTCCTATTCTTAATCCGTCACAATGACACAGAAAACATCTTATTCTTTGGTAGATTGTCTTCTCCATAAAACCTTTGTAAATGCAAATTGGAAAAAAACATCAAATTTTAATATTTGAATTTTGAAAAATGACTTATTTTCAATATAGAACTGTCTCAATAAATGTGTTGTTCAGAACCACATTTTAAGTTCATTTTGCTGATTAAAGTCACAAAATTTCACATGAATCTATTTCTGTATTTATTTTTGTTTCAAAGCTGTAAGCATTTTGTTGAAATGAATAAAGTGGTTAGATTGTTGTCTGGAATGGGCTCTCACCTATCAGAACTAGAGAATAATTTGCTTCAGATGGGATTGTGGAGATTTAATAAATCTCCACAATAAATATTGACTAGGTGATGTCTAGGTCCATGAAATTATGCTCTATACTTGGGCTAAAAAGACAAAAAAAATTCAGTCCTCACCTTATGGAGCTTGGGGTGGAGGGGTAGAGAAAGGGGACATTGCAGAACATGTGAGCAATCAAGTAGAGTGTGTAGGTAGAAAGAACTAATATGATAAAGAGATGTACTCTTTGTTATCACTTTCTTTTTTACAAATGGCATCTATGAGACATCTTTCAAATAAAAACATCAACATTCCTGATTGTACAACAGTAACATATTTAAATATTGTGCTCAGGTTTGCAAAATGCTTTACTCACATTATCTTATGTTAGTGACAAGGTGACAAGTAATGACAAGTAATAAAGTAAATAATTATAGGCATTATTCTCACCATTTTATGGAAGAAAATGAATGACTGATTCCTTTTTTTTCACAAGTTATTTATTTTTCACATTACTTCAACTGTCTTGTAAAACTCAACATAATCCTCCCTTCCCTCCCATAAAGATAGAGGAACCTCAAGAAAAATAAAGAGGTGAGCCACCCAGTAGTAAGTTGCCTAGCAGCTGTGACCAGTGTGCTCAGCCAATGGAAAGTAAGGAGGTGGGGGGAGAATTTTGAGGTCTCTCTCTCTGGCCCTGGGATAGGACTCTTGTGCTTGTCCATATTCAGACCCTGGTTGCTGTCTGGGATCCCCCTCATTGCCATCCACAGACCAGAGCATAGGCAGGAGATCAGTCAGAGCCTCACATACTGAAGTCTCAAAAGCTTGGGAAGCACCCCAAATCAGACACAGGCTGGGGAAATGACTAAACAGGAAAAAAAGGAATGATAGACAATTACTTTGGTCCCATGGAGGACCAAAATACACAATCTGAAGATGAGAAAGTCCAAGCTTCTGCATCTAAGGACTCTAAGAATTATAGATGTTGGGCTCAGGCTATGATAGAGTTCAAAAAAAGATTTTGAAAATGAAATAAGGGAGGTAGATGAAAAATTGGGAAAATAAATGAGAGAGATGCAAGAAAAACATGAAAATGCAGTCAGTAGCTTAG
Source organism: Macrotis lagotis (assembly GCF_037893015.1). Lineage (NCBI taxonomy): Eukaryota > Metazoa > Chordata > Mammalia > Peramelemorphia > Peramelidae > Macrotis > Macrotis lagotis. The sequence continues at coordinate 385,823,167 of NC_133666.1, forward strand.
TCAAGGAGATCCAAAAAATGCTGAAATAACATACTAAAAAATTTGTTTAAATCAAATGGAAAAAACAGTTCAAAAAAGTTAATAAGGAGAAAAATAACTTAAAAAGCAGAACTGGCCAGATGGAAAAGGAGATAAGAAAGCTCTCTGAAGAAAATCAATCCTTCAAATTTAGAATGGAGCTAAAGGAAGCTGATGGCTTTGTGAGAAATCAAGAAACAATAAAAACAATATCAAAAGAATGAAAAACTAGAAGAAAAACATGAAATATCTTATTGAAAAAACAATTGATCTGGAAAACAGATGCAGAAGAGATAATTTAAAAATTATCAGACTACCTGCAAATCATGATCAGGAAAACAGCCTTGACTTCATTTTGAAAGAATTTCTACAGGAAATTGTCCTGATATCCTAGAAGCAGAGGGCAAAATAGAAATTGAGAGAATCCACCAATCTCCTCTAGAAAGAGATCCAAAAACAAAACAGCCCCCCCAGGAATATTATAGCCAAGTTCCAGAACTCCCAAGTCAAAGAGAAAATACTACAAGCAGCCAGAACAAAACAATTCAAATATTGTGGTGCTGCAGTCAGGATTACCTAGGACTTAGCAGCATCCACATTAAGATTTTGTAGGGCTTGGAATATAACATTCCAGAAGTCAAAAGAGCTTGGAATGCAACTGAGAATCAACTACCCAGCAAAAGTGAACATCCTCTTCCAGAGAAAAAGATGAACTTTCAATGAAACAGGGAAATTTCAAATGTTCCTGTTAAAATGACCAGAGCTGAGCAGAAAGTTTGACTCAGGTGAAGCATACAGAGGATAGACGAGAAGGATAAATTATGAGGGATTTAATGACAATGAACTTCCTGTATTCCTGCATGGGAAGATGATACTGATAATATGCATATGAGCCTTCTCATTAATTAGAGCAGTAATCAGGAGCTTTTATAGTCACGACACAGGAAAGAGCTGAATTTGAAGGTATAATATATTTTTAAAATGGAGTCAATGGGTGAAAAGGAAATGTACTGGGAGAAAGAAAAGGAGAGGTCAAATAGACAAAGATGTGTCATGTACAAGAATCAAGAAATAGCTTTTGCAATGGTATGGAAGGGGGGAAGGTGAGGGGGATTGAGGGAAATTCATTCTCATCAGAAATGGCTCAGAAAGGAAAGAACAATATATATACATATGTATATATGTATATATGTATATATATGTATATATGTATATATGTATATATATATGTATATATATGTATATATATATATATATATACTTAATAGGGCATAGAAATCTAAAAGAAAAGGAGAGAAAGGGAATGGGAGAAAGGTAACGGGGGAAGGGGGGGAGTGAGGGGATAGAGGAGATGGTAGATTGCAGGAGAGGATCGTCAGATATAATACATTTTCTTTTTTTACTTTTTACAAGGTGGTGGGATTGGATGACTTGTCTGTGACCACGGGGCCAGGTGGTTGCTGGGTCTCTGGGGGGGGAATGTAGGCTTGGGGCCTCTTGGCCCCAGGCCTGGTTCTCTGTCCACTGCACCACTCAGCTACTCTACAGCACATCTTAGAAGAGGGATAGAGTAAAAGGAGAGAGAAAATATAATACATGGTAGTGGGGAGGAATGGATGGAGGAAATTACAATCAGCAACAGTAACTGTGGAAAAAAATATAGAAGTAACTTCCGTGATGGACTTATGATAAAGAACGTGATCCACCCAAGACAGAGCTGATGGCAGTGAGGAGAAATGGATGGAGGGAATTACAATCAGCAATATCAACTGTGGGAGTAACTTCTCTAATGGACGTAAGGTAAGTAATGTGATCCTCCACAGAGGCAGAGCTGATGGTATCAGAACACAGACTGAAGCACATTTTTTTCTTTTTCTTTCACTTTATTTCTCATGAGATTTTTCTTTTTTTGTGGGGGGTAGGGGGAATTATGTTTACTCTTACAGCAAGATTATTTTAGTAATGTATAAATAAATAAAAAAGTAAATTAAAAAAGAGTAAGCTAAAGTGAGAAGGAAAAAAGTGTACTTCATTCTGCATTCAGATACCATCAGTACTGTCTTTGGGATGAATCACATTCTTTAGCATAAGTCCATCAGAGAAGTTACTTCAATATTTTTCCCACAGTTGCTATATATATATATTTCCCTGCATCTTGTTCCTCCCCATCCCCATTGATTCTATTCTCTCTCTCCTTTCACTCTTTCCCTCCTCAAAAGTGTGTTGTATTTGATGACCCTCTCCCATGATCTTCCCTCTCTTCTTTCACCTATGTCTCCCTCCCCTCCCCAGGTGCCATTTTCCCCATTCCTTTCCTGATTTTTTTTTCCCCCTTTAGAATGGAAAAAATATTTCTTAAGGACTTGTTATGTGACCAAATACTGGCCCAAGTCCCTGTCTCAAGGAGCTTACAATCTAATGGGGGACAAAATATAAAGGAGAGGGATGACTAACATTATGATGTAGGAAATCATAGAGATAGTTAATGAGTCATTGAGTAGTCAGTTGACATGGTACTTTCCTAGAGGCAATAGTAGTATTATTTTTTTAATGTTCCTGGAGCATAAAGTAGAAATGGGAAAGGGGTAAACTTGCAGCAGCATGACAGGGTGATATCTAACTGTCCAGATGAAGTGCTGGGCTAGAGAAGTGGGTTTGGAGCCAAGTCAAAGCAGCTAGGCAAATAGCGACTAGAAGGTAGCATAGTAGTAAGATTTGTCACTTCCTTCTCTAACTCATTTTACAGATGAGCAGGTTTAACTGACTTGTCCAGTTACAGAACTAGTAAGTATCTGAGTGAGACTGGATTTGCATTTGTGTGTGTGCATGCGTGTGTGTGTGTGTGTGTGTGTGTACGTGTGTGCATGAGTGCGTGCGTGTGTGTGTGTGTGTGTGTGTGTGTGTGTCTAAGAGAGTCAGGTGACAATTCCATAGAAATGAATTATCACAAGAGTAATTTTGATTGAAGGTGGTAGACTTCTTATGTTTCCAAATTCTTTGAGAGTTTTCATAAAACATGCAAGGTATTTTCTAATAGTAGGATAGTTCTTCAATAATCAATTTCATATTGGTGTATCTCTTTTCAGTATTTCTCTGAAGTACCTAATCAGGGAAGAAAGACTGGGGAAGTAGGCTAGCAGCAGCTAAAGACCTGCTTACAGAGATGGAGGATTGCAAAGTTCTTGCTCAAAAAAACTAATTCCCCTGCAAGTAGCTCCACAGCTTCTTCTTCTTAATCATCCATATGAGACTCTGGTTTATTTTGTTTGCATTCAACTGTTAGTGAGAAAATGGGGAGCTGGGTGGTGAATTTGATAGAGTGCTAGACCTGGAGTCTAGAGAACATGTGTTCAAATCTAGCCTCAGAAAATTGTGATGGATATTTTGTAAAAGAAATTCATTCTTTGTTTCTTTTGGTGCAGATAGATATTTTTTTAATTTTTTTTGCAAGGAAAATGGGGTTAAGTGGCTTGCCCAAGGCCATACAGCTAGGTAATTATTAAGTGTCTGAGACCGGATTTGAACTCAGGTACTCATGACTCCAGGGCTGTGCCACCTAGCCACCCCCAGGTGTATATAGATATTGAGAGCTCTTCCATGAAAAAAATAATTTGATTAGATAAAGTACTATACATTGTTATTTTAATATTATTATTATTTTATTATTCATTGAATTCTATGCTAGAGAGTTCAAAGTTGTTTTTTAAGAGGTCAAAGGAAATTTACTGAAGTTATTTGAGTAAAAGTGTGAATAGACCACATTTGTTTCATTCTTAGGCCCTAAATTTCAGTGGATCCTGATTTACTTTTCAATTTTCCAAATTCTTAGTTTGGCATTCAAGGACTATTATGCTCTAACCTCAAATATGGCAGTATATATAGTAACTTTGGTTATTGACTTCCCCTAGAATATAATTGCAGGAAAGTATAATTTCTGACTGCCCAGAGTAATTTTCTTTAATGAGATTGCCTTATAGAATATGTCAAAGTTAAGAAACAGTTACTTAGAATCCTCAGACCTGGCATCTTCATCATCATTGGGGTCATCATTGTCATCATTATTTTCTTCCTCCTCATCATCACTAAACCCTACATACAACTTGAATTTTACTGTCTAACAATATTGAAAAATATCAGAGACCAGTCCTTTATGAGTCATTTGATTTATGCATTCAGATTCTTCAAATCAGGCAGTGAAGTTAAGGCCAGAATGAACAAACAGGACAAAAAAAATTTCACCAAATTATGGTTTAGAGCCAGAGGGTCCAATTTGGTTTACTGCCCAGAGATGTTACATAGAAGTAGATCACTTAAAGGAAGTAGTTTCTCAAGGTAATTTGAGAAATGGTGAGAAGGAAGTAATATACTGATTATTACAAAATAAACAAAACCAGGCTCAATATTTCAAACTTCTTACATAAATCAGGTTCTTTAGATACAGAAGTTCCTCATACTTTTATAATCTACAAAGGAAGGACTGCAATATTTTGTAACCTAGAATTTGGAGTCTACCATTTAGCTTTCAACAGCCTCTTCTAATTTTATAAAGAAAAGTTTAATCTAGAATACTTGTTAACTCTTCACTTACTGACTCCCCTTATTAAGCCTCAGGATGGAACTGTAATACAAGAAAAAGAGGATAAAAGAAGTAGCATTCAGCTCAGACAAGCTTAAATTAGATTATGAACTGCCTGGAAATGGTTTTCAAAGAAATTTCTGGGGAGTACATTTTTGAGGTAGATTTTCATCTTCTTCTGGGTGTCCCAAGCAACTCAAAATTGAATCTGCAGTTAAAATTAGATTTGGAATTACTGAAAACTTAATTTGAAGTGACACAGAAAGAAATATTAAAATAGAGATATTTTGGGTCCAGGAATTGCCTTTAGATGACTTACCCAGGACCACATAATAACTGGAATTTGAAGGTGACTCTTCACTATTTCCATGTTTAGCCAACTCTTTCTATTATAATAAACTGCATCATTCTTACTTTTGGGTCTCACAGCAATCCAATGAGATACATATTTAAAATAGTCTCCTTCATTTACAAATGAGGAAACAGACTCAGAGAACTCAGAATCATCTATCAGGGAGCTTGGTAAAACTTTAGTACCATCTGGTCATAACTCTCATTTTACAGATGATAAAATATAGAGGTTACGTGACTTGGCCCTAGTCATACATCTAGAAAAATGTGAAAGACAAAATATGAATCTATGTCTTTTGAACTCCAAGCCTGTCACTCTCTTCTTTTGTTTCGATATATAAAGCTTTGTTGTAACATAATTATTCTGTATTAGCTATGACTTTCACACTATAAAAATATAATTGAATAGTTATGACAGGTTATTTGGGGTTTTTTGAATTATAAATATTTTATTTATTTTGAGTTTTACAATTTTTCCCCTAATCTTACTTCCCCTCCCCCCCACAGAGGGAAATTTTCCAGTCTTTACATTGTTTTCATGGTATACATTGACCCAAATTAAATGTGAAGAGAGAGAAATCATATACTTAAGGAAGAAACAAAAAAGTATAAGAGATAGCAAGATCAGGCAATAAGATATAAGATTTTTTTTTCTAAATTAAAGGAAATAGTCCTTGGTCTTTGTTCAAACTCCACAGTTCTTTCTCTGGATACAGATGGTATTCTCCATTGCAGACAGCCCCAAATTGTCCCTAATTGTTGCACTGATGGAAGGAGCAAGTCCATCAAGGTTGATCATTGCTCTCATTTTTCTGTTAGAGTGTAAAATGTTTTTCTTTTTCTGCTCATCTCACTCAGCATTAGTTCATGCAAATCCCTCCAGGCTTCCCTTAATTCCCATCCCTCCTGGTTTCTGATAGAACAATAGTGTTCCAAGACATACATATACCACACTTTGCTAAGCCATTCCCCAATTGAAAGACATTTACTTGATTTCCAATTCTTTGCCACCACAAACAGAGCTGCTATGAATATTTTTATATAAGTGATGTTTTTATCCTTTTCGATCATCTCCTCAGGGTATAGACCCAAGTAGTGGTATTTCTGGGTCAAAGAGTATGCACATTTTGGTTGCCCTTTGGGTGTAGTTCCAAATTGCTCTCCAGAAAGGTTGGATGAGTTTACAGCTCCACCAACCATTTAATGGTGTCCCAGATTTCCCACAGCCCTTCCAACAATGATCATTGTCCTTTCTGGTCATATTGGCCGATCTGAGACACCTCTCAGAGGTGGTACCTCAGAGAAGCTTTAATTTGTATTTCTCTAATAAGTAATGATTTAGAGCAATTTTTCATATGACAATGGATTGCTTTGATCTCCTCATCTGTAAATTGCCTTTGCATATCCTTTGACCATTTGTCAATTGAGGAAATGGCTTTTTAAAAAAAAATTAAGACTCAGTTCTTTGTATATTTTACAAATGAGTCCTTTGTCAGAAACATTAGTTGTAAAGATTGTTTCCCAGTTTACTACATTTCTTTTGATCTTGCTTACAGTGGTTTTGTCTGTGCAAAAGCTTTTTAATTTAATGTAATCAAAGTCATCTAGTTTCTTTTTAGTGATGCTCTCCATATCTTCCTTAGTCATAAACTTTTTCCTTTTCCATAGATCTGACAGGTAAACTACTTGTTCTTCTAGTTTTCTTATAATATTGTTTTTTATGTCTAAATCCTGTATCCATTTTGATCTTATCTTGGTATAGGATGTGAGGTGTTGGTCTAATCTAAGTTTCTTCCATACTAATTTCTAATTTTCCCATCAGTTTTAATCGAAGAGAGAGTTTTTATTCTAATAGCTGGACTCTTTGGGTTTATCAAACAGCAGGTTGCTATAATTGTTTCCCGCTGTTGTACCTAGTCTATTCCACTGGTCCACCACTCTATTTCTTAGCCAATACTAGACAGTTTTGATGACTGATGCTTTATAATATAATTTTAGATCAGGTAGGGCTAAGCCACCTTCTTTTGCACTTTTTTGCATTGAATCCCTGTAAATTCTTGACTTTTTATTTCTCTGAATGAATTTACTTACAACTTTTTGTAACTCATTAAAGTAATTTTTTGGAATTTTGATTGGTAGGGAACTAAACAAGTAGTTTAATTTTGGTAGAATTGTCATTTTTATTATATTAGCTCAACCTATCCATGTTTGCCCAGTTATTTAAATCTGATTTAATTTGTGTGAGAAGTGTTTTGTAATTGTTTTCAAAAAGTTTCTGAGTCTGCCTTGGCAAATAGACTCCCAGGTATTTTGTCTGAGGTTACTTTGAATGGTATTTCTCTTTCTATCTCTTCTTTCTGTATTTTGCTAGTCATATATAGAAAAGTTGAGGATTTTTGAGGGTTTATTTTATATCCTGCAACTTTGCTAAAATTGCTAATTGTTTCCCGTAGTTTTTTTGGATGATTTCTTGGGATTCTCTAGGTATACCATCATGTCATCTTGCAAAGAGTGAGAGTTTTGTCACTTCCTACCCAATTATATTTCCTTCAATTTCTTTTTCTTATCTAATTGCTGAAGTTAATATTTCTAATACGATAAAAAAATATGGAATGCCACAAGAATGTGTATGTCATCCTTGCGCAGGGGCCATGCTAATCTTCTCTGTATTGTTCCAGTTTTAGTATATGTGCTGCCGAAGTGAGCACCCTATCACTCTCTTCAACCACATACTGCCTTTATTAGTGCATTTTTCTCCCAACCAATTGAATTTCATCTTCAATAATTCTTTAATCTCTCTTGATTGATCTTAGAAAAATTTATCAAGTTTCCTCCCTATAACTGGAACTCTGGAAATTGCACAGAAATGGACATCAGGATGGGAATTGTTAAATTCTTTCCCTAATTCCAAAACAAAAACCTCCATAACATATCTTGTCCCTGCTAGTATCTAAGAGCAACAACAAAAATATTGTGCTTGGCAGGTGAACGTTTAAGAAGGAATAAGAAGAGGTCTAAAACAGATTTTTTTGTTCAGTGAATGAATGAATGATTCCTTAGAGCACAATTAGGAGTGATGAGTAAAAATTGTAAGAAGATAAATTTCAGGGAAATTCTTGGATGTTGATACTAGTCTAAGGGTTAAACGTTTTTGGTCAATGTATTGTTAGAAATACAGATCTCATGACCACTGACAGAGATATGAGTCTCATGACCAAGGAAACCTCCCTTCTAATGGAGCATTGCAGTTGGATCCAAAAGTCCTAATTTGATCCTTCATTAGCAGTTGATGAATTGAAGGGACATAATAAAAGAGGGATTCCCTGTCCCTGGGGCAGGAGATTCAGCCCCTCAGTCCTGAAGGCAGGATATCCTGCCTGCAAAGATGGGTACCAGTCCCAGTCATGAACAGTCATTATTTCACATCATGAAAGAATTATGAAATTAATCTAATAATAATTTATTCATATTCATATTCAAATAATCATTTATTCATCAATTATATATAGGAAGAACAACAGACCAGAGTGCCAATAACTACTTTAAAAGATTTTCAATACATATAAGTGGTGCAATGGATAGAGTACTGGGTGTGGAGACAGGAAGACTTCTCTTTGTGAGCTCAAATTTGACCTCAGACATTTACTATGTGACCCTTGACAAGTCAGTTAACTTTGTTTCCATCATTTTCCTCATCTGTAAAATGAGCTGGAAAAGAAAATAGCAAACCACTCCAGTAACCTTACCAAGAAAACTCCAGATAGATCCATAGAGAGTTGAAAATGACTAAAAATGACTGAATTTGTTTTTCAATTTCCATATACCATTTGGTTTGTTTTTCTACCTTAACCACATACTATAGATAAAAATAGATGGAACATTTTATGGATAAGAGGAAAATCTTTAATGACCTGACATGTATAACGAGTCTTGTCTCTTGATATTCTCAGACATTTCAAACAGGAAAAGCATGGTTTAAAAGTTTCTTTTCATCTACTAAAGAATTTCTATATATAAAAGTCTCCATCCAATTAGAATATTTAGAATCAATTACTAAAATGCATTTAATGTCTGTATCTTTAGGCTTTTCTATGGCTAGGTATCTGTGGATATTGAAATGGATCTGAAGAGAATCAAGTACTTTCTTTTACCTTTTTTAATCATGTTCTCTATTACCTCCAAGATAAAATTTAAACCATATCATATAGGGCCATCATCTTCACTTGGCCTTTTGACCTTGTTTTCGTTGACAAGCACAGCAGGAAAAATTCCAAGGCTAGTTATGTACTTTAACTGTTTTAAATCCTTTAAATATATATACTCTAATCATTAAAAATATTTGTAACCCAACCATCTATAAAATAATCAATAAGATAGTTTGATGTTATTTTTCTTAAAGTATGGTTCACTATTCAATTAAGAATTAGAATTTGTTACAACTTTATCACCAACATACCACTATTTCATTTCTTTACCCTCATATCATGGTGGGACTGAGGTTATACAGACACAATGAATGTGAGATTGTAAAGAAATAATCTTATCCCTGAACATATATCAATAAGCAAAAAGCAAATCTAAGAACAGATTTGTCCTATTTGGTTTGATTGGAAAATACAAATACTGGCTGCAAATTCAGAAGGGAAAAAAAGACCAGTTTTATTAAATTCATAAAACAAATGCACAGGAATACAAAGAAAAATTAATTATAGTGAAATAGAGTTGTCAAATTATTTTTTAAAATAATTTTACAAGAGGAGTAAATAGAGTACCAGTCCTAGTGCCAGGTAGACCTGAATTCAAATCCTGTCTGAGACAATTACTAATTTTGTGACTCTGGTCCCTGATTGCCTTAAAAAGCAAACAAATACAAAACAAAGCAAAAGACAATTTCAGGACCCAGGGTTAAGAGATCTTGCACTGGGGGCAGTTAGTTGGTGAAACCGATAGGGCATCTACCCTGGCGTCAGCAGGACTTGAGTTCAAATCTGGTCTCAGACACTTGTGTGTGAGACCTTGGACAAGTCACTTAAACCCATTGCCTTGCAACACCCATCCCCCCAAAAAAAGAGATCTTGTACTAAATATTTCACTCCAGGTTGACATTTTTCCATTATTTACTAAATTAGGAATTTAGCATTCAACCAATTTGAAAGAGTCCTTAGGGAATATCCAGTCAATCTTCCTCATTTTACATATTTTCATTTTCTAAGCAACTGGGTGATATACTGATTAGAAACCTGAGGCTGGGGTCAGGAAGACCTGACTTCAAGTACAAGCTCAACTCTCTGACCTTAAGTAACTTTTGTCTGCTTTAATCTATTTCTAAGATAAATACTTAATTTTCAATTATAAGACACTAAAAACTAGAAACTTCCACAAAAGACTTAAAAGACTGGAGATATTTAATGAAAGTTAAGCAAAATTTAGGAAGATATTAGCAGCTCAACAATCCCATACATTTAGTTCTGAAGTGGCATCTCCTTTTTAGTATACCTAAACTTAATATTAGAGACATGCTAAAGACCCCACTAAGAAAAAAGGTAAATTACTCTAGTTTTGAGTTACTTCACACTTCAGGGGGAAGGTTATTCATTATACTCCAAAGGAGGGCTAGATAGAAAAATGCTGATCATGGCCTTGTGATTTATTTCCTGAGATCATCATGTGCAAAGTATCACAGAGAGAGACAAGAAATTCAGAAAAACTTGTGACATGAAAGATAATTCTTATCTTATCTTATCTCTGGGATGAATTTGGAGGAACTGAGGACAAATGGCATTCTTTTCATACAAAGAATTATGAATTTAGGCCTTCTAAGCCAGGCCAGGGTCCCAAAGTTTGAGTAACTTACCACATTAATATATCATCAACCAGTCAAAATTTATCCTTTCATAGCAGAATATCATAAGGAAATTTTTCTGCCCCTTTCCTGAAACCTAACCATAACCATAGGTCTATGATATTCTCCTGATCCATTACCACCTAATAGTTCTCCCTGTCATAAACTGAAAGTTAATGTGATCTGATATGACCTGTTGTTGACAAACCCATTGTGGATTTAGTAGTGACCCCTACTATGCTCAGAAACCATACTTTTAAAAAAGTTATTTATTTAATAAATTTAATTTTCCCTGTAAAATGAAATACTAAATAGTTTTAGAAGTATGGTTTTAACATTCATTTTTTAAAAATTTTGAGTTCTAAATTCTCTCCCTCCATCCTTTCCTCCTTCACTGAGAAGGCAAGTATTTTGATAAAGGTTACACATGTGCAGTCAATACAAAACATATTTCCATATTTGTCATGTTGTGAAAGAAAACACAGACATGAAAAGACCCAAGAAAATTTTTAAATGCTTCAATATGCTTTCATACTTTCCTAGCTATTTCTCTGAAAGTTGATAGCATTTTTCTTTTTTATTTTAATTTATTTCATAAAATAAACATTTCTATAGCATAGTACAATAAAAAGATAATTGTACATAAATCTACAAATCTACTATGTACAATTTGCTATTTCTTTCAAATATACAGCAAAATGATTCTGTAAATTTTTAAATATTTTTCTTAGCTCCTACTCCCTCCGTAGAGAAGGCTAACACAAGACATTTAATATGTGTATATATATAGACATATATATATAGACGTATTTATTATAATATATATATGATTATAAAATGGATATATATGTAAAAATGTGTTACATATATATGTAAAATTATTCTTACATACTTCTATTTATCAATTCTTTCTCTGGATACAGGTAGTATCTTTCTTCTTCATTTGGGCTTTAAAATTGATCTGGATATTTATTTACACAAAACTTATTTGCTCAAAGCTATTCTTTTTTTTTTTAATGAAACAATTCTAGAATTTTACTGTGGTCAAAAGCACACTCAGCCAGAGAGTGAGCACAAAAGACTGTTGTAATGCCAAGCTCAGGGCACATTTTCCTTGCTAGACTTTAGCTCTGGAAAACAGGGTGCCTCCTAAAATTTTTTTATTAATTTTTATTAAAGATATTATTTGAGTTTTACAATTTCCCCCCCCCCCCAATCTTACTTCCCTCCCCCCCCCCCCACAGAAAGCAATCTGTCAGTCTTTACTTTGTTTCCATGTTGTACCTTGGTCCAAATTGGGTGTGACGAGAGAGAAATCATATCCTTAGAGAAGAGACAAGAATTCTAAGAGGTAACAAGATCAGACAATAAGATATCTGTTTTTTTTTCTAAATTAAAGGGAATAGTCCTTGTACTTCAAACTCCACAGCTTATCTGGATACAGATGGTACTCTCCTTTGCAGACAGCCCAATATTGTTCCCGATTGTTGCACTGATGGAATGAACAAGTCCTTCAAGTTTGAACATCACTCCCATGTTGCTGTTAGGGTGTACAGTGTTTTTCTGGTTCTGCTCATCTCAATCAGCATCAGTTCATGCAAATCCCTCCAGATTTCCCTGAAATCCCATCCCTCCTGGTTTCTAATAGAACAATAGTGTTCCATGACATACATATACCACACTTTGCTAAGCCATTCCTCAACTGAAGGACATTTACTTGATTTCCAATTCTTTGCCACCACAAACAGGGCTGCTATAAGTATTTTTGTACAAGTAGTGTTTTTACCCTTTTCCTTCACCTCTTCAGGATACATACACAGTAGTGGTATTGCTGGGTCAAAGGGTATGCACATTTTTGTTGTCCTTTGGGCATAGTTCCAAATAGCTCTTCAGAAGGGTTAGATGAGTTCACAGCTCCACCAACAGTGTAATAGTGTACCAGATTTCCCACAACCCTTCCAACAATGATCATTATCCTTTCTGGTCATATTAGCCAATCTGAGAGGTGTGAGGTGGTACCTCAGAGAAGATTTAATTCACATTTCTCTAATAATTAATGATTTAGAGCATTTTTTCATATGGATATGAATTGCTTTGATCTCCTCATCTGTAAATTGCCTTTGCATATCCTTTGATCATTTGTCACTTTGGGAATGGCTTTTTGTTTTAAAAATATGACGCAGTTCTCTGTATATTTTAGAAATGAGTCCTTTGTCAGAATCATTAGTTATAAAGATTGTTTCCCAATGTACTACATTTCTTTTGATCTTGGTTACATTGGTTTTATCTGTACAAAAGGTTTTTAATTTATTGTAATCAAAATCATCTAATTGGTTTTTGGTGATGTTCTCCAACTCTTCCTTAGTCATAAACTGCTCCCATTTCCATAGATCTGACAGGTAAACTAGTCCTTGATCTTCTAATTTGCTTATAGTATTGTTTTTTATGTCTAAGTCCTGTAACCATTTGGATCTTATCTTGGTAAAGGTGTTAGGTGTTGATCTAATCTAAATTTCTTCCATACTAACTTACAATTATCCCAGCAGTTTTTATCAAAGAGGAAATTTTTATCCCAATGGCTGGACTCTTTGGGTTTATAGAACAGCAGATTGGTATAACTGATTCCCGCTGTTGCACCTAGTCTATTCCACTGGTCCACCACTCTATTTCTTAGCCAATACCAAATAGTTTTTATGACTGATGCTTTATAATATGATTTTAGATCAGGTAGGGCTAAGCCACCTTTTTTACAGTTTTTTTGCATTAAGCTCCTGGCAATTCTTGACTTTTTATTTCTCCATATGAATTTACTTACAATTTTTTCTAACTCATTAAAGTATTTTTTTTGCAATTTTGATTGGTAGGTTACTAAACAGATAGTTTAGTTTTGGTAGAATGGTCATTTTTATTATGTTAGCTCTACCTCTCCATGAGCAGTTGATATTTGCCCAGTTATTTAAATATGATTTAATTTGTGTGAGAAGTGTTTTATAATTGTTTTCAAAAAGATTCTGAGTCTGTCTTGGCAAATAGACTCCCAAGTATTTTACATTGTCTGAGGTTACTTTGAATGGAATTTCTCTTTCTAGCTCTTCCTGCTGTATCTTGCTAGACATCTATAGAAAAGTTGAGGATTTATGAGGGTTTATTTTATAACCTGCAACTTTGCTAAAATTGCTAATTGTTTCCAGTAGTTTTCAGATGACTTCTTGGGATTCTCTAGGTATACCATCATGTCATCTGCAAAGAGTGAGAGTTTTGTCTCTTCCTTCCCAATTCTAATTCCTTCAATTTCTTTTTCTTCCCTAATTGCTGACACTAACGTTTCTAATACAATATTGAATAGTAGTGGTGATAATGGGCACCCTTGTTTCACCCCTGATCTTATTGGGAATGCCTCTAGCCTCTCCCCATTGAATATAATGCTTGTTGATGATTTTCAGATAGATACTGCTAATTATTTTAAGGAACAGTCCATTTATTCCTACACTCTCTAGTGTTTGTAATAGGAATGGATGCTGTATTTTATCAAAAGCTCTTTCAGCATCTATTGATATGATCATATGATTTCTGATAGATTTGTTGTTGATATAATTGAGTATAATAACAGTTTTCCTAATACTGAACCAACCCTGCATTGCTGGAATAAATCCTACTTGATCATAATGTATTATCCTCATGATAACTTGTAATCATTTTGCTAAGGTTTTTGCATCAATATTCATCAGGGAAATAGGTCTATAATTTTCTTTCTCTGTTTTAACTCTTCCTGGTTTAGGTAACAGTACCATATTGGTTTCATAGAAAGAGTTAGGCAGAGTTCCATCTTTCCCTATTTTTCCAAAGAGTTTATATAGAATTGGAACCAATTGTTCCTTAAATGTTTGGTAGGATTCACTTGTGAATCCATCAGGCCCTGGAGATTTTTTTAGGGAATTCAATGATGGCTTGTTGAGTTTCTTTTTCTGAGATAGGGTTGTTTAGGTATTTAATCTCTTCTTCATTTAACCTGGGCAACTTATATTTTTGTAAATATTCATCCATTTCACTTAGATTATCAAATTTATTGGCATAGAGTTGGGCAAAATAATTTCAAATTATTATTTTAATTTCCTCTTCATTGGTGGTGAGTTGACCTTTTTCATTTATGATACTAGGAATTTGTTTTCTTCTTTCTTTTTTTAATCAAATTGGCCAGAGGTTTATCAATTTTATTGGTTTTTTCATAATACCAATTTTTGGTTTTATTTATTAATTCAATAGTTTTTTGCTTTTGATTTTATTAATTTCTCCTTTAATTTTTAGAATTTCTAATTTGGTATTTAATTGGGGATTTTTGATTTGTTCTTTCTCTAATTTTTTTAGTTGCATGTTTAGTTCATTGATTTCCTCTTTCTCCAATTTATTCATGCAAGCATTTAGAGCTATAATATATCCCCTGAGAGTCGCTTTGAATGAATCCATAGGTTTTGGTATGTTGTTTCATTATTATCATTATCTAGGATAAAATGGTTAATTCTTTCTATGATTTGTTTTTTGGTCCACTCATTTTTTAAAATGAGGTTATTCAGTTTCCAATTTGTTCTGGGTCTATATCTCCTTGGCCCAGTATTGCATATGACTTTTATTGCATTGTGATCTGAGAAAGATGTATTCACTATTTCTGCCTTTCTGCAGTTGATCATTACATTTTTATGTCCTAGTACATGGTCAATTTTTGTATAAGTTCCACATACTGCAGAGAGAAAGGTATATTCCTTTCTATCCCCATGCAGTTTCCTCCATAAGTCTACCATATCTAATTTTTCTAACAATCTATTTATCTCCTTAACTTCTTTCTTTTTTATTTTATGATTTGATTTATCTAGATCTGAGAGTGGGAGGTTTAGGTCTCCCACTAGTAGAATTTTGCTGTCTATGTCTTCCTGTAGTTCTTTCAGCTTCTCCTCTAAGATTTTGGGTGCTGTCCCACTGGGTGCATAAATATTCATTATTGAAATGACTTTATTGTCTATGGTACCTTTGAGGAGGATAAAGTTTCCTTCCTTATCTCTTTAATGCTATCTATTTTTGCTACTGCTTTGTCTGAGTTAAGGATCACTAAACCTGCTTTTTTTTACTTCAGCTGAAGAAAAAATATTTTTTGCTCCAACCTTTTACTTTATTCTATATGTATCCCTCTGTTTCAAATGAGTTTCTTGTAAGCAGCATATTGTAGTATTCTGGTTTTTAATCCACTCTGCTATTTGCTTACACTTTAAGGGAGAGTTCATCCCATTCACATTCAAAGTTATGATTACTAATTCTTTATTGCCTTCTGTGCTATCTTCCCTCTGTTTGTATTTTTCCCCCTTTCCCACCCTTATCCATATTCCCCAGCATTTTGTTTCTGAATACCACCCCCTTCAGTGTGTTTTCCTTCTTATATCACCCCTCCCCTTTCTTTCCCCTTTCCCTTTTTCCCTTTTCCCTTCCCTTCATTTTGTTATTTCCCCTTCCCCCCACTCCCCGTCCCTTTCTCCATCCCCCCCCTCCATTTTCCCCCTTTTAATACATGAAAGGTTAGATGTTTTATAAGTTAACTGAGTATGTGTAGGTTGACTTTAAGCCAAGTCTGATGAGAAGCAGATTCAGGTGTTTCTCAGATTCAGGTGTTTCTCATCTCCTCCCTTCTTCCCCTCTATTACCATAGGTTTTTTGTACTTCTTAGTGTAATGAGATTTACCCCATTCAATCCCCTCCCTCCTCCTGTCTCTTTCCTGTCTCCCTTTTTAAGGAGGTAGTGTTTTTTAGATCATTCTATCTAAGTCATAGAAAATTCTGAGTGTCTGTCCCTTCTAGTTCAGTATATTCTATCGAATAGAGTCAAAATTCCTGAGAATTATTAGAGTCTTTCTTCCAAGTGGGGTTAAAGCCAGTTACATCTCTTTAGATAGCAGTCTCATGGATAGGTCATGAATGTCCATCATTTCTGGCTAGGTATATTCTCTCTGTAAGAGTTACAATTCTCAAGATTTATGAGAGTCTTTTTTCCCCATGCTGGGATATAGCCAGTTTCAACTTAATGGATAGCAATTTTTTTCCTTTTACCACCCCCCCCCCCGCTGTTTTTTACCTTTTCATGTGTCTCTTGACCCTCCTGTTTGATGTCCAAATTTTCTGTTTAGCTCTGGTCTTTTCATCAGAAATTTTTGGAATTCTTCCATTTTGTAAATGTCCATCTTGTTCCCTGGAAGAAAAGGCTCAGCTTTGTGGGAAAGTAGATTCTTGGCTGCATTCCAAGCTCCCTTGGTCTTCAAAATATATTGTTCCAGGCCCTTCGATCCTTTAATGTTGATTCAGCCAGGTCCTGTGTGATCCTTCCTGTGGCTCCTTGATATTTAAATTGTTTCTTTCTTGCTGCTTGCAGGATTTTCTCTTTTATCTGATAGTTCTGGAGTTTGGCCACAATATTCCTTGGTGTTTTCATTTTAGGATCTTTTTCTGGTGGGGATCGATGTACTCTTTCAATAACTACTTTGCCCTCCGATTCCATGATATCAGGGCTGCTTTCCATCACTAGATTCTGTAATATTAAGTCCAGGCTTTTTTTTCTCTTCAATGTTTCAAGAAGTCCTATAATTTTCAGGTTGCCCCTCCTCGATCTATTCTCGAGGTCAGTGGTTTTGTTGATGAGATATTTTACATTTTCTTCTATTTTTTTCTATTTTTTGATTTTGTTTAACTGGCTCTTCCATCTTGGCCGGAAATCTCTGGTGCTTTTTTTTCCTACAAGAAATTGGGCAGCTAGGTGGCACAGTGGATAAAGCACTGGCCCTGAAATCAGGAGTACCTGGGTTCAAATCCGGTCTCAAACACTTAATAATTACCTAGCTGTGTGGCCTTGGGCAAGACACTTAACCCCATTTGCCTTGTAAAAACCTAAAAAAAAAAGAAATCTATTACATACTTGATCTAGAATGGATTATAAATTCTATATGAGTCAGCAGTGTGAAGTGGCAGGTAAAAAAAATAAACTATGGTATAATCCTGAGCTAAGAGGTTTGTTTCATGTGATAGATGGGGAAAACATCAGGAGACTTTAGAACTGTGCATGTCTTCTCTCCGCCATCTTGGCTGGAAGTCTCAAAGCTATTCTTAAAACAATATTGTTTTAACTATATACAATGTTCTCTTCTCATTTTACTCTTCATTATTTCATGCAAGTCTTTCCATGATTTTCTAAAATCATTGAGCTCCTCATTTCTTATAGCTCAGTAGTATTCTGTCATTATCGTCATATACCACAGCTTATTTGACCATTCCCATATTCTTTCAACAAAGGTTTCAGTGCAATAGATGAAAAGCCATCCATCCCAAGGTAGAGAAGCTAGAAATTTGGGTTACTACAGTGAACTGGATGAGAATGACTAGTAGAGAGTTTAAGTAAAAACTTTCTATCATGTAGTGTTTTTAGGATAAATAGGTCTGATTTTAGGATAAATAGGACCGATTGTTTTATGCTTTCCATCACTGTAATTATTCAAATATAATGATCATATTTTTTTCCCCATCAAATGAGTTGTTTCCAGTAAACCTTATCCATAACGTGAAAACAGACTGATAAGGAGAGTGATGAGGCCAGAGAAAAGGTTAGAGTAGAGCAGGAACAAAGACCATTAGTCAGAAGAAAAATGTGCATCTAAACAGTTGACAGCCTTTGAGGAGAAAACACAGAACATTTTAACTGTACTAGTGTCTATGTGACCTTAGGGAAGATATTTCATCTCTCTGGTCTCATTTTCCTCTTCCTCATTGTCATAACAGCTAATAGCAAGTTAATATTTACAAAGTGTTTTATGTATATTGTCTCATTTGGTCCTCACTACAAACCTGGGAGGTAGTTGCTAAGTGGAATATTCCCTCTTAAAAGTTAATATTCTTAGTGAGTCCTCTCAGGGTTAAAAAATCATTAAAACAAAGACAGACTATTGCTCTTAGACTATTCTTAGAAGAAAGAGGGAAAGAGCACCTTGCATTCCAAGCCAGGCACCCTTCTGATTCTGTTAGGGGGAAACAGTGGACTATTTCCAGAGGGAGAACAATAGACTGCCTCTTCTTGTTTGATGATAATAACTAAACTAAGAAGATAGTAGATTTTCTTAGAAGACCTTGCATACTCAGACATTAATTCATTTAGATAGACAACAAAAGGTCATTAAAAATCTTCTGATATCCTCACCATCTGGATGGTGAGGTAATATTCTATGAAAACATTTTATTCTTCTCTTTGTTACTGGGTAGATTTTTCACATAAAGATTATGAAAAAACCTTAACCAATCAGATTGTAAGAGAGGGGGCTAGGGAGGGGGGGAATTGTACTAGGCCATATAGTCTTGTTTGACTGTCATCTCAGGACAGCTCCTTGATCTTCACTACCTTGTGAGACTTGTAGTATACCCTTTTCTTGAGAAAAACCAAAATAAACTTTCTTTTTTGTTCAGAGGAGTCTCTATATTTTTTAAGTGGATTTTTATCCCACATGTTGTTATTGTTAATAAAGATGAAGAAATTGAGACAAAGTTGGGTGACTTGCCCAAGTTCAGACAATTAGATAGTGAATTTGATCTTGGGTCTTCCTGACTCCCACCCCAGGTTTTGAACCACTATGTCACCTATAAAATCAAAGGATGCAACATGAGAGGAAGAACTGGAAAATCTCTGCATACTCTTCCAATGATCAAAGAATAAGACTACAAATTTATGAGTTGTCCCAGGTCCTGAGCTTTCCTACAGATCTAGAAATTGTCTCTGCTTGGTTAAATGAAAACAAACAAAAAAAATGGGGACAGTGATTAATCCCTGAGAAGGATAACACTGGGGACAACCAGTGAAGCAACCCAGTTCAGGAAATAGAATGTCTTGTATCCATCTAAAGGCATGTCCCAAAGTCAGGACTTTCCCTTAGGAAATCCAGTCAGGTTCTCCTTTCCTTATCTCTGCTCTGGCTTAGATGTTTTCTTTTTCTTTCCAGTTGAAATCCCATCTATAGAAAACCTTTCCCAGAAATGCTAGTGTCTTTTCTTCATTGATTATCTTCAACTATTTTCATCCATATTTTCTTTGTACCTGATTGTTTGCATATTGTCTTCCCCTTAGAATTTGAGCTCCTTTAAAGGCAGAAATGTTTGCCTCTCACTGTATCTCCACCATTTAGCACAGTGACTGGCTTAGAAGAGGCAGTTAATAAATAAATGTTTATTGACTATTGATCACCAAGGGTTACCTTTGTCTAAGAAAACCTGTGAGCACAGAGCCTTTAAATTTATTATTTAACACACTTTATTTTCATCTTCTCTGAAACTCCAGCCCTAAGTAAAAATTGTATGTAATTAAGTCAGGATTATATGATTGCTTCCACTGTGTGAGGAGCCTAGGGTATTTTTGGTCTTCACAGGGTGGATGCTCCCTATGAAATTCATTACAAAGGGGAAATGGCCCTAGACAATCACAAAACAGGGAGAGTTCTCCTAATCTCATTCCAAAAATGACAAACCTAAGATTAGAAGAAACTAGTCCCTAACCAGTCAAGGGTGTCCTAGAGATCTTGACCTAATGCAACTGAGTCTGTGCAATTAGGTGCTTGAATATTATCCCACATACACCCTATGATGATTGAGGCTCATCAACATAACATGTGTCCCATGTTGGGGGGGAATCATATTACGGACATGTCATGGGATGGGCAGACCTCTTAGATTATAACTCAAATTCTGAGAGCCTATGAAAATCCAGGTGGGGGAAAATGGATTCTAAAAATTATATAATACCTGATGTAATAACACTACCTCGTGCCTAATTCTAGTTACGGCACCCTGCAGGATTCATGAATAAAGTGTTCAATTTTTCTCTCACTCCAACAGATTTCTTTCATTTATTGATAACATACTGTATAAGACACACATAATTGGGTCTCATTGAAATGCTGCATACCACTCTTGAAAGCTCTGGTTTGGGTCTGGACATTAAAGGAGAGTTAGGTTGAGTAGAAACATACCCATACATGCAAGGTTGTGATATAAGAATCTACTAAATTTATTTTTGGAAATTCAAGACCTTTTATAACAAAACTTATGTCAGGAATGACCAGTTAAATGAGACTCAGTTTCACAATTTCCTGGGTAAATGTACAATATTTGTTCTTAGAAATCTGCATACTTCTCTATCAGAAAAGCCTTTTACAACCACCACCAGAACCACAGATTATCCCAGGTCAGGGTTCACTGGAGAGCCAAAAATCCATACAATAAGTAATAATACATACATAGCCCTGATGGAAAAGGTCACCAAGTATATGTGTAAATCACTTCCAGGAGCTGGCCCTCTACAGCTGCACAAAGGGAAGAGAGTAGATATTTATCCTAACAGATAGAGTCTAAATCTTGGAATTAATGAATTCCTAAAGCTATAGAGAGCTATATAATCCAAATTTTAAATGGAAAAAGGAGAATATATGACCCTAAAGAAGGCAGAACTAGAAAATATATAAACCACTTTTAAAGAATTATGGTGAGGTTGATGAAGCACCTGAGTGCTTACCCTGAAGTATTAGGTGAGTGAAGTGCTTGTTAAGCAGCATTAAGCAATTTAGACTGAATGATTTTGAATGGTTTTTCTTCATATCTGTTTTTTTTTTCCAGATCCTCATGTGGCCACTGGCTACTTAAATTTGGTTCTGCCAAAGAGGAATCATTATTCAGACTCAGGAAAGCAAGGGTGGAAATAAAACTAAAATTTATTAAAAAGATTACAAAACAGAGGAAGGGCTAGGGAGAGAGAGAGAGAGAGAGAGAGAGAGAGAGAGAGAGAGAGAGAGAGAGAGAGAGAGATAAAAGAACAGCCACAGGTTGGTAAAGAAGACTGTGACCCTGAACCATAGTCCAATCCAGGGTTTTATGCCTGGCCTCTCATCCAGAGGGTTAAAGGTAAACTCCCTTCCCATACATTGGACTTGGAATTAGGTAGAGGGTAAAGCCAAATTTTACATTAAACAATCAATGGTATATCAAGAATGGGGGGGGGGGTCTCCACCCAAGCAGTTTTTAAGATTACAATTGTTTCTGTTACAATCATAATTCTCTACTTCCAGTCAATTTACATATCAAGAGTAGGTGGTGGTCAGTTTTCACTCCACCCAATTTTCTTTGTTACATTCACATCTCTTCATCTTTCCCCTGCATCACTCAGAATGGAAAAGCAGAGAAGTACTGGTATAGTTTGAATGCTGTCAAACTTGGTGTTTCTGCTTCCTGGACTTCCAGTTACTTACCAGCTAGCAGCTTGTGGGTTTCTGGAAGAAAAGTGAAATAAAGTTGTTAAACTTTTCATAATTAAGCAAGACATATAACCCTACTCTCTCCCTCATTTCCCCCAAAATAAAACTTGACTAAACAAACTTAGACTAATCAATCTTTTGTTCAGGATCTTATCAAGAGTTTCCTGCATTTAATCAGTAAGCATTTATTAAGTGACTATTATGTGCTTAGTGCTAAGCATACAAATACAAAGAATGAAACAAGTCCTAATCACAAAGAGTTTACATTCCAATGGGGGAGACAAGTACATATAAAAATAGATACAAAATAAATATAAATATATTAAATACAACATAATCACAAACACAAATCTTCAGCCTTTTCCACCTTGTCCCCCCCCCAGCTTCTTTTTTATATGTTGCATATCTCTATAGAATGCAAGCTCCTTTAGGGAAGAGGAAAGACTTTAGTTTTTGTTTTATTTTGCTTATAGTTGTATTCCCAGCACTTCCCATAGTGATTGACACATAGTGCTCAATGAAATTCCATGTATACATATAGTATAAATACATATGATATAAAATCAGGTAGTTTGGTGGTACAGGAATTGGGATGAGTCATCTTCCTGAATTCAAATCTAGCCTCAGATACCTACTAACTGGGTGAGCCTGTACAACTCACTTGCCTCTGTTCATCTGTAAAATGGGTTGTAGAAAGAAATGGAAAACCACTCCACTGCCTCTGCCAAGAAAATTTCCAATGGGATCACAAAGAGTTGGACATGATTGACACAACTCAACAACAACATGCATACCTGTAAAAACATGACTAGGTATACATATATATATTACAAATATAGTAGCATGTATATATATATATATATATATATATATATGTACACACACACACACACAGAGGGAGTATTAATAAAAGGTGGTTTGAATAGGGAAGGCACTAGGATTTGAGAGTATCAGGAGAGGCTTCAATACAGAAGCTGGTGGCTGAGTTGCAACTTTAAGAAAGAAGACTATGAGGAAGAAGTAAGGAGGGAGTACTTTCTTATTCATAGGCATTTTACATCCAGATGGAAGAGGTAAGTATATTTTAAAATAGATATAGCATATAAAATGAATAAATTCAGGTATATGAAATAAAATATAATTATAAATACAAGTCTCTGGACTTTTCTGATTTCTTTTTACCCCTTTCCAGATGCCTTCTATTTGCTGTCTCCCACCATTAGCAAGCATGTTTTCTTGTTAAGTGTCAGACTTGTCCTTAATAATAAGAAGGTATTATTCAGTGATTTTTCAGTCATCTGACTTTTTTTGTGACCGCATTTGGGGTTCTCTTGACAAAGACACTGGAGTGGTTTGCCCTTTCTCTCTCTGGTTCATCTTACAGATGATACAAATAGGATTAAGGGACTTGTCCAAGGATATACAACTAGTAAGTGTCTGAGACTGAATTTGAACTCTGGCCTTCATCACTCCAGGCTTGACAGTCTATCCACTATGCCACCTAGGTGTTCAATCAGAAGTTACTTGAATATCATTGTGGGTGAATCAATCAAGGAATCTTGAATGACCTTAGTAAACATATGAGAGACTATATGGTATTTTCAAAAGATGACTAGATCTGGAGTCAGAAATTTTGAGTTTGAATATTACCTCTGCCACTTATCACCTATAGGTTAATGACCACAAGTTTTCTCACTGAGAGGGAACTGAATGGAGTGACTCCACCTTATGGATCTCTCTCACGTAGAAAATTGTGAGAAAACTTTAATTTGTTTTTTGAACCTAACCCTGTTTTGGGAAATTGGACCACCTCTACATGTTGCTTAGAGACCCTTAACTAAGGACCTAGGTTATGCTGATCAGAAATTCAATCAGATCTGAAGACTAATTCAAGGAGCTTCCTCGTGGTTATACATCTCAAGCAACTCATATGTTTTTTGTGAAAATTGGTCCTATATTGATCAATTAGTTATTGTTTCTATGTTCCTTTGATTGAATACAAGTACTTGGGGAGAGAGGGGGACACTTTTTTTTATGATTTCAGGGAATTGAACCTGTTCATTCTCCCTTGGGAAAGTCCCTAATCTTTCCACCAATTAGAAATCAGATACATAATGTTGTATGCTAGCTAATCATTTTTTAATTAATTGGTCTTATTTGATTTTTTAATAAATAAAACTCCGTCTTACTCTGTATTCAGGATCTTTGAACTGATTAGGCTGTCCATTAACCTATTTATTATGCCTGTTTCCCTAAGAAATTGTTTCCTCAGTTATTTCACCTCATCTGAAAATGAAGAATGATGGATTCTAAATCTTTAGGAGTCCCTTCCAACTCAAAATATATGATTATTATTGAAGAAGTTTGCATTTTCCTCTGTTTATACAGGCACAGACACAAACACATTTATTTATTTATTTATCTTGGTTAAAAACAAAAATATTAACACTGGTGTTTTATTTGGCTTTTTAAAGCTCAGATTAAAGGAAATAATTGGATTCAGGATTTCTAGAAAATTGGTACTCAGAGAAATGATGTAATCATAAGTTTTATTACTAACATGAAATATAGAAAGCTGGCAAAGTACATATATATACACACACACACACACACACACACACACATTATGGCAATATAAACACATGGGGATTTTCTCTCCTTCCACCTTTCCAAAAACTCATTCTAACTAGAGAATGAGGGAAATATGTTGGGAAGGGAACATACTCAAAGTGGGGTTCTGATGGCAAGACCAAAGTATAGACTTCGTTGAAAATAGATAATCAGTGTGAGATGCAGGAATGGGAATTCCTCATCAAGCACAGATAATGTGGGACAGTTCTCATGGTTCCTTAATTATATCATCTTGGACGAAATGCAGGTGAGGGAGTTTCTTTATGGGACCACAATCTGGTGGGAGGGTTCTCATGTTAACTAAGTCAGCAGAAGGAGAATGACTCAAGATCCCTCCAGCAAATCAAGTTTATCATTTGCTGAGTGAAGTGAGCAGATCCAGAAGAACATTGTACAAACTAACAACAACATCACGTGATGATCAACTATGACAGACAGATCCTCTCAGCAGTTCAATGAGTAAAGATAATTCTAAAGGTCTTGTGATAGAAAATATCATCTATATCTAGAGAAAAAAAGCATGTAGTAGGAATGCAGAGTAAAGCATAGTTTGTTCACTTTTTAAATTGCTTTTATGTTTGCCTTTTCTTATGTTTTTCCCCTTTAGTTTTGATTCTCCTTTTATAACATGACTAATATGGAAATATGTTAAAAATAATTGTATATGTATAACCTATATCGGGTTACTTACAGTCATGGGGAGAGGGAAAGAAGGAAGGGAGGAAGAAAAATGTGATACTCAAAATTATACAAGAAATGAATGTTGAAAGCTATCTTTACATGTAATTGGAGGGGTCATCTAGATGGCACAGTGTATAGAACACCTGCCTTGGAGTCAGGAGGACTTGAGTTCAATTCTGGTCTTGGACACTTAATAATTACCTAGCTGTGTGACCTTAAGCAATTCACTTAACCACATTACCTTATAAAAAAACCAAAAATATGCAATTGGAAAAAATAAAATTTGCCATCAAAAACTATAAACCTTAACCATATAACAGTTAACAATGAAAAGAACAAACTATCTATATTGTTTAAATGTTTCTATGAGCAATAGAACCACTTAGGCTAGTTGATTCCATATTGAAGTCTTATCATTAAAATAATTATGTCTAGAAATAACTATGCTATGTAATAATAATCATAATATCAAAATATAAGCTTTTAAATCACCTGGAATCCTTATGCAAACTTTACTTATTTAGTAATTTTTTATCATAATATTTAATAAGTGTATATATGTATATATATATATATATATATATAAATATATATATATCAAAGCCATTTCTAGCTTATGGAGAAATGTCTTTCAAAATTGACATTAGCCCCCCATGTCCCATGTCTTCTCATGAGATTCTGCCCCAAAAAGACCTCAGTTAATACAGGAATCCTGGAAGTGGGGGAAATCACAATATTTAAAAAACATAGTTTTGGGTTAATATTTATACTAGAAGAATGGTAAATAACTATTCCTGACCCTTTCGTGATCTCTTTTGACTATATAATCATCAACAAGATGGAGGACTAGGCATTTTCTTTGATTCTAACAACCTCTCAGACCTTTCCCAAACAGAAATTAAGCACTAAAGAAAAAATAACTTCAGTTTTCCATATCCACAGTGGTATGAAATTTAAGTAGAAATAGGTCCTGTGGACTGAATTTTGACTCAAGAAGTCACACATTAACATTATCTATTCCGTATTTTTTTATTTATTTTTGTCAATATTTCCCAATTACATTTTAATCTGATTCACGCAGTACTTGGGAATTTTGCAGTTTGTATTCAACATTAAGTTTTATTCCTTTTTCTAGGTCACTGAAAATTTAAAGGATGGTTAAAAACAGCATGAACTGAGTTGGAGTTCAAAACTGGAGCAAAACAGATTGTCAGCTGTTGACATCATGGAAGTCTGATTCTTGAGGGGAAAAGAGGAAGTAGAGTTCAACTAAGCTAGAGAGATGGAAAGCCAATGGGAGATTGTAGCCACATCACAGCCCAGGTCCCAGCAGCTAATAGCAGCCCTGGTGGTATCAGCGCAGTTAGATAACAGACTAACAGGCAAGATCCCAACTCCAGAACAAGTCTGAGCCATGGGAACACTAGCGCAACAGACAGGAATGGTTAGGGAACAAACTACTGCATAGGCAAATCATGTGCATAAAGGAGTAAACAAACCTCTGCATAGGCAATGTTGTGCTGCATAGGCATCACCTAGAAAGTAATGTCAGCCCCAGCCAAAAAGCTCGAGACTACACTCCCTATATCACAGGAGCAGAGTTCAACTATCAAAAATGAGCAAAAAAAGAAAAAAAAAGAAAAAGTAGGCTAACTATAGAAAGCTACTATTCAGAAAGAGGTGATAGCAGTGACAAATTAACTACATGGGTAGTCTCAAAGGAATTTATGAATTGCACTCAAATTAAAAATCTCATGGAAGAGTTTAATAAGATTTTAAAAACCAAAGAGAGTAGGGGAAAAAATGGAACAAAGAAATGAGAGTCATGTACAAAAATTATGAAAAATCGACCAAAGAAAACAACTCCTTTAAAAAGTAAAAATGACCAACTGGAAAAAAGAATATAACTCATCAAAAAATAAAATTGTCCAACTGGAAAAGGAAAACAACAACTCATTTAAAAGTAAAACCAGGGCAGCTAGATGGAGCAGTGGATAGAGCATCGGCCCTGGAGTCAGGAGTACTTGAGTTCAAATCCAGCCTCAGACATTTAATAATTACCTAGCTGTGTGGTCTTGGGCAAGTCACTTAACCCCATTTGCCTTGCAAAAAAAAAAATCTAAAGAAAAAGTAAAAGCAGCCAGTTGGAAAAAAGAAACACAAACGATAACTGAAGAAGATAAAACTCTGAAAATAAGAACTGGACAAACAGAAACTAATAAGATTCCATCAAACAAAATCAAAACACTGAAAAAAATTGAAGAAAATGTAAAGTACCTTTTAAGAAAAATAAATGACCTGGAAAATAGACCCAGAAGAGATAATCTACAAGTTATTGGTGTACCAGCAAGTCTACATCACAAAAAGAGCCTTGAAATTGTCTTTCAAGAAATTATCATGGAGAACTATTCTAACATACTAGATGAAGAAGATAAAATAGTCCTTGAAAGAATAAAAAAAAATACCTCTATAAAGAGACTCTATAATTAAAATTCCAAAGACTATTGTGGTCAATTCCAGAATTCTCAACTAAAGGAGAAGACACTGCAAGAAGCCAAAAAGAAACAACAAAGGAAGCACATTCAAAATTACACAGGACTTATTAGCTTCAACATTAAAGGAACCAAGAGCCTGGAATATATTTTGTAGGGAAAAGGACTTGGATTACAAACAAGAATTAAGTACCCTGCAAAATACAGCATATTCTGTCACGGGGGGGGGTAAAGATAGATTTTCATTGAAATCGAAGACTTACAAAATTTTCTGATTATTAGACCAGAACTGAACAGAAAATTCGATCTTCAAATACAAAACTCAAGAGGTACGTATAAAGGTAAATGGAAGGGGGTGGGGATCAAATGCCAATCAAGAACATTAAACTGTATACATCCCTACAAGAGAAAATAACACTTGTAACTCTTGAGATTTATATTTTTCTTTGTATAGATAAAGAGTTGCATATAATTGAAGAGATTGTACTTAGAAGATGTAGGTATGGTTGGTTCTTGTCCTTCATTATGGAAGAAGGCAAAAATGACATGACTATATTTCAGAAAAATTACAGTGTTGTCCAACTGTGGCTCATCAGAACAATATGAGTTTGGAATGTTCTATCATGGGTCAAGCACAAATGGCCCATATGACCACCTATAAACCTTTCTGTTTACTACAAAATTACATATCTTGTGTTTTCTTTTCATTGCTTCAATTCTGCCTTGCTTAATGAGCACAGCATCTCCTCTAACAAAGGTATGCCAAGCTGGTTGATTCTGTACCAATGTTTCCCACACTATACAATCAATTCTAAAGTTCTTAAGAGGAGTTGTGAACAGATTCAACCTTTCTGGAGAGCAATATGGAACTCTTCCAAAGAGCAATAAAACTGTTCATACCCTTTGACCCACCAATTTCAATTCTAGCTCTATATCCAGAAGAAATTATAAAAAAATGGGGTAAGTCCTACATGATCCAAAATATTCATAGCAGCTCTTTTCAAAATGGCAAAGAATTGGAAATTGGGGAATGGCTAAGCAATTTATGGTACATGAATACTATGAAATATTATTGTCCAATAAGAAACCATAAATTATTGTTCTCTAGAGAAGCATGGAATGACTTATGGGATCTGATGCTGAGTGAAAGGAGTAGAACCAAGAGAACCATGCACATATCAACAGCATTATGAGATGAATAACCTAGATGGAAGCAGCTCCTCTCAGAAATCCAGAGAACTAGGACAACTGTATTTGACTGGCTATAGACTAAATTGTCCCCATCCAGAGGAAGAAAAACAAAACAAAATACACAGAAAAAAAAACACAAACCTTCCTTATCTGATGAACACTTCATAAAAATTATATCTTATGTATCTCTTTCTTTTAATCCTAATTCCTTATGTGGAAAGTAACTAATTTTTAAACATGTTTATCTAAATATGTATGTAAAATGCTAACCTGCTGTGTATTTTTACTGAGACAAAGGAGGGGAGGATATTTAGTGACTATAAGGCAATGCTGCTTATCAGTCAATCAACTTTTGAGAATGGTACTTCTATAGGATATATAAAAGGAATATATATTCACAAATAGGTTGTAGGTAAAAGACAGGTTTAAACAATAAAGCCATAAAAGAAGGATTATACTACGTGAAGGCTAAGCATTAGTGGATACATAACAACAAATGAAAAGGTGCAAAGATCTATCATATTAGAGCAAAAGAAGGGTGGATGTGAACACAGAGTAAATTCTAGTCAATAGATTTTGGCCTAGAGAGGAAATTACATACATTTCCAATTGGATTTAAAAATTTTCCTATCCTACATGGAAGTAGGGGAAGAAAGGACTGATAAAATGGAAGGTGAAGATAAAAGTAAAAGTAAAGTTAAAATTTAAATTTAAAAGAAAAGTTAAAAGAGAAAGGGAGCAAACATTGGTGAGGAGAAATAAAAGGAAAGAAAAGCATAAATGGGAATGAAAGCATGGAGGGAAATACAGAATTAATAATCTTAACTCTAAATGTGAGTGGATTGAATTGTCCCACAAAACAGAAGGGGATAGCAGAATGGATTAAAAGCCAGAATCCTACAATATATTGTTTACAAGAAACATATTTTAAGCAGAGAGATACACACAGGGTAAATGTAAAAGGGTGGAGCAAAATATATTATGCTTCACCAGGAGTTAAAAAAAATCAGGGGTAGCAATCTTCAGATCAGACAAAGCAAAAGCAAAAGTAGATCTCATTAAAAGGGATAAGGAAGGAAACTACTTATTCTTAAAAGGTATCACAGGTAATGAAGTTATATCAAGAATAAATATATATTCACCAAGTGGTATAGCATACAAATTCCCACAGGAGAAGCTGAATGAATTACAAGAAGAATTAGACAGAAAAACTATGATATTGGGGAACCACAATCTCCATCTCTCAGAAACAAATAAACAAGAAAGAAGTTAAGAAGGTGAATAAAATCCTAGAAAAGTTAGATATGATAGACATCTGGAGAAAATGAATGGGGATAGAAAAGAATATTCCTTTTTCTCTTTGATATATGGCACCTAAACCAAAATGACCATGTACTAAGGCAGAAAAACCTTACAATCAACTGTAGAAAGGCATTGCTTTTCAACTCATGATTCAATAAAAATTACATGTAATAAAAGGCCATGGAAAGAGAAACTGAAAATTAATTGAAAACTAAATAACAAAATTTTGAAGAATAAGTGGATCAAAGAACAAATCACAGAAATAATCTACTATTTTATCCAAGATATGACAACAATGAGACATCATACCAAAATTTATGGGATGCAGTCAAAGCAGTTTTTAGGGGGAAATTTTATATATCTAAATGTTTATATGAATAAAACAGAGAAAGAAGAGATCAATCAGCTGCGCATGCAACTAGAAAGCTAGAAAAAATAACAAATTAAAGATATTCATTTAAATACCAAATTAGAAATTCTAAAAATTAAAGGAGATTAATAAAATTGAAAGCAAGAAAACCATTGTTCTAATAAATAAAACTGAGTTGGTTTTATGAAAAACCCAATAAAATAGATAAACTTTTGTTAATCATATTTGGAAAAAAGAATACCAAATTATCAATCACAAAAATGGAAAGGGTGAATTCATCACCAATGAGGAGAAAATTCAGAACTATTTTTGCCCACCTGTATGCTAACAAATTTGACAACCTGAAGGAAGAAAATGGATGACTATTTACAAAAATGGGAGCTACTCAGATTAACAGAACAGGAAATAAAATACTTGAATAACCACAATTCAGAATAAGAAATTGAGGAGACCATCAGTAAACTCCCTAAGAAAAACTTTCCAGGACCAGATTAATTTACAAGTGAATACTACTAAATGTTTAAGAAACAGTTAATTCCAATTCTCTATAAACTATTTTTTAGAAGAAAAAGATGTTCTGCCAAATTACTTTTATGACATCTATATGGTGCTGATACCTAAACCAGGAAGAGCCAAAATAAAGAAAATTATTGACCAATATCCTTAATGAAACTTGATGCAAAAATATTAAATTTTAGCAAAGAGATTACAAATTATTAATAGGATGTAGGATTTACAATAGTTAGACAGGGATGGTTCAATATTTAGAAAACAAACAAAATAATTGAACATATCAATAACAAAACCACTAATAGAAGTCATATAATTATCTCAATAGATACTGAAAAAGCCCTTGACAAAATACAGCAACCATTCCTATTAAACACACTAGAGAGTATAGGAATAAATGAAGTTTTCCTTCAAATAATAAGCAGTATCTTTCTAAAACCATCAACAAGCATATATAAAATAGGAATAAACTAGGAGCATTTCCAAAAAGATGAGGGGGAAAACAGGGATGCACATTATCACCACTACTCTTCTATATAGTATTAGGAATGTTAGCTTTAGCAATGAGAAGAAAAAGAAATTGAAGGCATTACATTAGGTAATGAGGAAGCAAACCTTTCACTCTTTGCAGATGATCTGATGGTTTACTTAGAAAACTATCTTTAAAAAACCACTTGAAACAATGAACAACTTCAGCAAAATAGCAGGATATAAAAAGAAACCCACATAGATCATCAGCATTCCTATAAACAAACAATAATTCTAAGGGCAAGAGATAGGGAAATTTCATTTAAAATAAATGTAGACAACATAAAATATGTGGGAATCTAGCTCCCAAGACAAATAAAGTCTAATAAAATCTAAACAACTGGAAAAACATTAATTGTTCATGGTTAGGCTAAGCTAATATAATAAAAAAAATGGCAATTCTACCCAAATTAAATTTCTTGTTGACTATCATACTAATCAAACTACCAAAAATCAATTTTATAGAGCTAGAAAAAAATCATGACAAAATTCATCTGAGCAATAAAAGGTCAAGAACATCGAGGAAATTGATGGAAAAAATATATCAATACTATCCCCATATCCAAAATAAATCATAAAAAATGGGAAAAGTCTCACATGCTCAAAAAATATTTATATAGCTCTTTTAGTAGTGGCAAAGAATTGGAATTTGAGGGAATGCCCATCAATTGGGGAATGGCTGAACAAGCTATGGTATATGAATGTTATGGATTACTATTGTTTTATAAGATACTGTGAATGGATAGGACTTTAGAGAAGCATGGAAAGAATTACAGAAACCAATACTAAGGAAATGGAGCAGAATCACAAGAACATTGCACACATTAAACCACAACATTGGGAGCTGATCAACCATGTAGCTTCTTTGAGAAATTCAGAGATCTAGTGAAACTTTCAGTGATCTAATCCCAAATTTAAAAAAAATCAAAGAGTAGAACAAATTGGAAGGATCTATAATAATTTCTGTAGCTGACTGCAAGGGTAGCCAGGTGGCTTAGTGGATAGAGCACTTGCCTTGATGTCAGAAGGATGAGAATTTGTATCCAAGCTCAAGCATTTGACACTTACTATCTGTGTGACCATGAGCAAGTTATTTAACTCTGAGTGCCTCTCATCCAGGGTCATCTCCAGTTTTCCTGATTCATATCTGGCCACTGGATCTAGATGGCTCTTGAGGAGAAAGTGAGGTTGGTGACTTAGCACAGCATCCCCTCATCCAAATCCAATTCATGTGCTTGTCATGCCAATACTGCCCTGATGCTTGGTCTTCCAGAATGAAGGACAAACATGGTCTCTTCTGAGACAGCCCAATCTCTTTAGAGCTTAATAATTTTGTTCATCATTATTCATAATTATAACTCCATCTTCTCTTTAGGATAAAAATACAACAACCTCAACTTAATTTTGAGGAACCATCAAAATCCAGCTCCGCTTTGCCTTTCTAAGGTTATTTTACATTTTTTCTTTATGTACTTTATTTTCAGACAAACATTAACTGACTGATCCCCAAACCAATATTTGATCTTCCTTCTCTGTACATTCACAGTCCTTCTCACATACTTTAAATGTTTTATCTTCATCTCTAAATTTATAACTCAAGATCAAATCATCACCTTAAAGGTTAAACTTATGCCTCTCCCTTTTGTGAAGCCTTCTGTGAATCCTCCCAAGTTATTACTATTCTTTTCTATAACCATGTCTTTACATATTATACCAATCCAACTAAAATACAAATTTGTCAGATAGGCTTGCCATTTTTGATTGTACATTCCAGCATTTTGCAAAATGACTTTCACAATGTAATCACTTAACAAATTTTGATTGAAATGATATTCTCCCTTCAATAACCAGAAGCTGCTCTAAATGAGCTTTAAATACTAGTTATATGCATTTGTTTTTAAAAGTGACCAAGTCACAAAATTTAATTTGTGTTTACCCAGTGAGGAATTTTCCTGCTACATTTCTTCATCAATGGACCTTATAACTTGCCTTTAGGGAGTCTTCAGATCAGTACTGAATTTCCTTATATTTCTCAAAATTGGACAGATAAGTGTAGATTGGGAAAGGTAAAAAAGTTATCAAATGCATGGTTTCTCTTTATATTTTATTTTCATTACTTAACATTCTTTTTAAAGGGAGACTGCTTTTTATTTAAATACTTCAAGAAATCTTTTATAATCTTTAAATTTTCCTTTTTCTGATATTTATTAAATACTCTTCTCCTTAGTTTATTGCTTATTTTTTTTGGAAATTTTTTTTAAGATTTCAAGATAGGGGGCAGCTAGGTGGCGCAGTGGATAAAGCACCAGCCCTGGAGTCAGGAGTACCTGGGTTCAAATCTGGTCTCAGACACTTAATAATTACCTAGCTGTGTGGTCTTGGGCAAGCCACTTAACCCCATTGCCTTGCAAAAAAAAAAAAAGATTTCAAGATAAATCTTTTACAAATTAACATTATCTTATCAAGTCAATTGGAACAAAAGCATTGAGTTTTGCCAATAGAGTTTATGGAGAAACATTCAAAAGTTCTTCTATCTTCCCTCCCTTTCAACTCAGAACCTCAGTAAAGGGAAAATTTAATTGGGTGTGGCAAAACTGACTGCTATTTCCCTTTTGTACTGGCCCCTACTACAGGTTTTTCTGGTTTGTTTCCTTTTTTTTTCTGTGAAAGCTTTGCTAAGGAAAGGTTCTTTTGCTAGAGAAGATGAGAATCTGGATTTGAGACCCCACTCTGACATTTACTTCTCCTTAAGCCTTTTTCTTCAATCTATAACCCTGGAATAATGACAATTGCTCTAGCTATCTTAATGGATTAGTGCTGGGATCAAGGAAGAGTATTTAGTGAATTGCAAAAGTGTCCCTGTATGACTCTTTAAGTACTATTAAAAGCATAAAATTGCACTAAAACTTTTGGCATATACTTATTCTCTGGCTAGTGTGAAGTCTTCCCAGTTTAAAAGCTGACATCTCCTACTAAAAATGCATATACATTTTTATCAAAGTCTAGATATCATGAGAATGTTATATCTCTCTAAATCTCCTTTCCTTCCTCTTCCCCTCCCTCAAATCAATATAAACATTTTGAACCATCAATCTTTCTCACATCTGGTAAATCTTACCTTTTTATGTACTGGATAAGTTTTTTAATTTGTTTGTTTTTTTGTATATTGGGTAAATTGGAAGAATTGGACAAATTGGGTGAATGGACAAAGTACCAATGGTAAAGCAAAGACATGGTCGTATTAAAGAGAACCAAGGAAAAAACCAGTTCCCTAATTTGGGGGTGCATGAAAAGAGAGAGGTGACTTCAACCCAGGAATATGAATAACTTTATAGAACCATAATTATTCATTCATATGTAACAAGTTTTTTTAATTGAATTTCACTTTTTCCCCTAATCTTGCATCCCTCCCCCAACACCCCACAGAAGGCAGTTTGATAACCTTCATATTGTTTCCATGCTAAACATTTATCAAAATGGAATGTGTTGAGAGAAAAATCATATCCTAAAGAAAAAATAAAACATAAGACATAGCAAATTTACATAATAGATAACTTTATTTAAATGAAAGGTAATAGTCTT
Source organism: Macrotis lagotis (assembly GCF_037893015.1). Lineage (NCBI taxonomy): Eukaryota > Metazoa > Chordata > Mammalia > Peramelemorphia > Peramelidae > Macrotis > Macrotis lagotis. The sequence continues at coordinate 385,858,556 of NC_133666.1, forward strand.
TGGTCTTTGTTTAAACTCCACAATTTTTTCTTTGTATACAGATGGTATTCTCCATCACAGATACCCTAAAATTGTCTCTGGATTGTTGCACTGATGAAATGAGCAAGTACATTAAGATTGATCATCAACACCATGTAGCCATTATGGTATACAGTGTTCTTCTGGTTCTACTCATTCGCTCAGAATTAGTTCATGCAAATCCTTCCAGGCTTCTTTGAATTCCGATACCTCCTGGTTTCTAATAGAACAATAGTGTTTCATAATGTACATATACCACAATTTGTTCATTCATTCCCCAATTGATGGACATTCACTCAATTTCTAATTCCTTGCCACCACAAACAGCGCTGCTATAAATATTTTTGTACAAGTGATGTTTTTACCCTTTTTCATGATCTCTTCAGGGTAAAGACCCAGTAGTGGTATTGGTGAATGAAAGAGTAGACATATTTTTATTGCCCTATGGGCATAATTCCAAATTGTTCTTCAGAAATGTTGGATGAATTTGCAGCTCCACCAACAATGTATTGGTATCCCAGACTTCCAAAATCCCTTTCAACATTGATCATTGTCCTTTCTGGTCATATTGGCCAGTCTGAGAGGTATGAAGTGGTACCTCAGACATGGTTCAATTTGAATTTCTATAATAAATAATGATTTAGAGCAATTTTTCATATGACTATGGATTATTTTGATTGCCTCTGCATATCCTTTGCCCATTTATCAATTGGGGAATGGTATGTTTTTTTTATAAATTTGACTCAGTTCTCTATATATTTTAGAAATGAGTCCTTTGTCAGAAATACTAGGTGTGAAAATTGTTTACCAGTTTACTAAATTTTTTGATCTTGGTTACACTGGTTTTATTTGTGCAAAAGTTTTTTAATTTAATGTAATCAGAATTATCTAGTTTGTTTTCAGTGATGTTCTCCATCTCTTCCTTGGTCATAAACTGCTTCCCTTTCCTTAGATCTGACAGGTAAACCCTTCCTAATTTTTCTTTTATGTCTGAATCCTGTATGCATTTTGATCTTATCTTAGTATAGGGTATGAATGTTGGTCTAATCCAAGTTTCTGCCATACTAACTTACAATTTTCCCCAAAGTTTTTATCAGAGTATTTTTATCCTAGAAGCTGGACTCTCTGGCTTTATCAAACAGCAGATAACTATATCATTTTCTGCTATCTCTTTTGCACCTATTCTATTCCACTGATCCTCCACTCTATTTCTTATCCAGTAACAGACAGTTTTGATGACTGATGCTTTTTTAATATAATTTTAGATCTGGTAGGGCTAAGTCAAATTCTTTTGCACTTTTTTCATTAAATCCCTGGAAATTCTTGACTTTTTATTTCCCATATGAATTAACTTATAATTTTTTTCTAGCTCATTATGGTAAGTTTTTGGTATTTTGATTGGTAGGGCACACACACACACACACATATATTATATACATACATATAAAATTCCCCTTTCTTTTTTAATTATTTCTTCATGAATAGAATGGAGTTCATAGTGTTCTTTATCAAATATGACAAGGTATTTCAGAGATAGTTACTTAGAATCTTTAAGAATGTGACCTGTTTGAGATAAGAACTTGTCTTTTTAAACCTTATTTTTTTTTCTATACCCCACAGGACTTTGAACATAGCAAACCCTTATTTATCCATTCATTCATTCATTCATGAACTCTGAGATGGAAATGCCTTATCCATCCCCTCACTTCAAGTAGTTTAATGTTTGATCTCTTAATTGAGTATCTTTTTTATGTATCTATTAGGATTATCTCCATGACTTCTATTGTTGTGTGTTGTTGGGCAGGGCTCTTCCCTCTGAGGACCCTCAGGTACTGTGGAAGAAAGACAACTCACACTGGCGATCAGGGGACAAGTCCAATGTATTTCTGCGTATGTAAGCTTATATACTATATTCTATATGTGGAAGCAGGGTATGGGAGGATCTCCTGAGCCCTATATCAGATTGGCCTGAGCCTCTTGCATTGCCTTTGTCGACTGTCTCTATGCTGAAATCTGTCAAACAAGGGAGGGGTGAAATAGGGAAGTAGATGGATAGATATGGGGGGTAGATATGGGGGCGCCTCCCAGTTTCCTTGTGGCCGAGGGTTTGAGGCGACCAAGGTTTGCCTTGGCCTATATCCTGGAGTTTGCTCTACGGGACTTCATCTCATGTCCTGCAAGGCCAGTAGGTATGCTGTGGGGCGGCCTCCTACAGTTGTGCTAATAGCACTTTTAGTTCTGGATTTATGTCTCCCTCCTGTGAACAAAATCTATATTGCAGAGGCAGCTACTAGATGCCTAGAAAGTCTAAGGTGGTTTCTACCTCCCACTTATAAAACTCTTCAGTTGGTCTTAGAGAAACTCCCAGAGCTTAGTAGCTCTATCCTATTCTGTTCCTCTATGCTTTCCATATATAGATGAATTCTAGAAAGCAATAATTCTTTCAGATGGTTAGAACACAATCAGAAAATCCAGGCACATGACAATGTTATCTTTTATTAGATTCCATTCTCTCTGTCTCTGTCTGTCTTTTTGTCCATGTATTCATATATCTGTCACACACACACACACACACACACACACACACAACCTCTCCCTTTCATTAACTCCTCACTCACTTTCTGTTTCTTTGTTTTTCTTCCTCCTTCCCTTTCTTTCTCTCTTCCTCCTTATCATTTTCTCCTCTCTCTCTCTCTCCCCTTCTCCCTATCTCTTTAGACTTTGTGTATTGGGGTGGCTAGGTGGCGCAGTGGATAGAGTACCGACCCTGGAGTCAGGAGTACCTGAATTCAAATTCAGCCTCAGACATTTCATAATTACTGTGTGGCCTTGGGCAAGTTACTTAACCCTATTTGCCTTTCAAAAACCTAAAAATCTCTCTGTATTTATAATGTATCCATCTATCTACCTAATGTGTGTGTGTGTGTGTGTGTGTGTGTGTGTGTGTGTGTGCAAAAAAATTTATAACATTTCTTTTATGAATGGCTAGATTTTGGAGTGAGGGATGCCCATCAGAGTAATAATTAAATTATAATATGTGAATATGATAGTATAGTACAAAGGAAAGGACAAAGTTTATCGTTTCAGATAAACGTGAGAAGACTTATATGAGACTTGATACAAATTGAACAGAATCAGAATCAGAAAGGCAATTGGATATCAAAGGAACTGACTTTGTTAGTCATAGCATAGAAGTTAGTCATAGCATGAAAAAATAGCTGATAGTTCTGGCCAAGATGGCAGAGAGAAGAGTAGCATTGTTCTAAGTGCTCCTGGTTCCCTCTCAAAAATAACATGAAAGAAACCTCTTAACAGAAATTCAATCAACAAAACCCAGAAAGAGAAGCTAGGAGAAGAACACCTACCATCAAGGTCTGTCTCAGGGGACCATGGGTGAACCAGGAGTGGAAACCAGAGGGCCAGTGCAGGGATAGCAGCAGGGAGTAGCCAGAGGACTGGCCTTAGTCACAAAGGCTTTGGTGAATGGCAGGTCTGATGACCAACTTTAGCCATGGAATTTTTGGCTGGGGGGTGAGGAATGCTGGTGAGCCCCAGTTGATGGATGGGTAAGTTCTAACACAGAGAGTTTCAAAGCATGCCTGGAAAACAACCAGCTGGCCAATGGCCTTACTATGCAAACATTTTGAGGAGCATTTTTTCTAGAACATACAGTAAACAGCCCCCACCCCTAACCCCTCAGGCTCAGGTGTGAGCAATAGAGCTCACTCAGTTGAAAGGGAGATTAACTCCCTCACCCAGGGCCTAGGCCATTGTTCAAGGTCAACTCAGACCCTGCTGCTGAGGGCCTTAAACACTCCAGAGAAAGCAACCAGTGCCCCCTACTGACCAGGCCTTGGAATTACTAAGCCAAGTGAACAAAGCATCTAGGGTTTTTCAAAAGCAAACTGCTGAGAGCCAGCCCCTCACCCAACACAAGATCCTAGGAAAATGAATCAGCATGCAGGGGACCCTTAGAGAAATACTTAGAAGAAGTAGATTCTGACCCAGAGAGATCTAGCACTTCTGAGGAGAATAAAATTGGTGTCCAGCCCAGAAATACTTCCTTGAAGAAATTAGGAAGGAGTTTAAAAATTAATTGGGAAAAATGGGAAAATAAACTCAAGAGAAAATTAACATCTCTCAACAGGAAAATAAATCCTTGGAAAATACAATTGGACAAATGCAAATTGAGAATAATTCTCTCAGATGCTCAATTGGGCAAATGCAAAAAGAAAATAATTCTCACAAAATTACACTTGGGCAAATGGAAAACTCTTTCAAAAATAGAAATGACCAATTGGAAAAGGAGTTGTAAAAAGTAAATGAAGAAAACTCTTCTCTAAAAAAAAGAATGGAATCTGTGGAAACTAATGACTTCATAAGACAATAAGATTCCATTAAACAGAACCAAAAGATTGAAAAAATAGAAGAAAATGTAAAATACCTCATCAGCAAAATCACTGACCTCAAGAATAGATCAAGAAGGGACAACCTAAGAATTATAGCCCTTCCTGAAAACATTTAAGAGATAAAAAATCTTGGACTTAATATTACAGGATTTAGGTGATGGAAAATTGCCCTGATATCATGGAACCAGAGGGCAAAATAGTAATTGATAGAATACATTGGTTCCCTCCTGAAAGAGATCCTAAAATGAAAACACCAAGGAATGTTGTGGCCAAATTCCAGAAACATCAGAAAAAAAGAGAAAATCCTGCAAACAGCCAGAAAGAAACAATTTAAATACCAATGAGTCACCTTAAGGATTGCAAAAGGACTTGGCTGCATCAAAATTAAGGTATCAAAGGACTTGGAATGAGATATTCCAAGGAGCAAGGGAGCTTAGAATGCAGCCAAGAATCTACTGTCCAGCAAAGTTGAGTCTTCTCTTTCAAGGGAAAAGATGTACATATATTGAAATAGGAGACTTCTAACATTTCCTGATGAAAAGACCAGAGCTAAATAGAAAATTTGAACATCAAACAGGAGACTTAAGAGACACATGAAAAGGTAAAAAAAAGTGCTAAAGAAAAAAGACTGCTATCCAATAAGATGAAAATGGCTATATCCTCATCTGGGAGATTCTCATAACTCTTGAGAATTGTAACTTTATTAGAGACAATATACTTAGCCAGAAGTGATGGACACTCATGACTTATCCATGAGACTGTTATCCAATAAGATGAAACTGGCTATATCCCTATCTAGGAGAAGGGCTCTAATAACTCCCAAATATTGTAACTCAATTAGAGAGAATATATTTAGCCAGGAGTGATGGACACTCATGACTTTTCTGTGAATCAGATAGAATGATTTAAACACAATACCTCCTTAAAAAGTGGGACAGTAAGGAGATAGGAGGATGGAGTGGATTGAATGGGGGTAAATTCCATTGCATTAATAGGTACAAAAGACCTATTATAATAGAAGGGAAGAAGGGAGGAGATGAGAATCACCTGAATTTCATCTCATCAGACTTGGCTTAAAGTAAACTTACACACATTCAGTTAAGTCAAGAAACTTATATTACCTTTCAAGTTTTAAAAGAGGAAAGGGGAGTAGGGGTTGGGGAGGAGGATAAAAGGGGGAAATAACAAAAGTAAGAGAAGGAATAAGGGGAAAAGGGAAAGGGGAAATAAAGGGGAGGGGTTGATATAGGAGGGCAAATACACTGAAGGTGGTGGTATTCAGAAACAACATACTGAGGAATATGGATAAAGGGGGAAAAGGGGAAGATAAAATAGAGTCAAAAATAGCATGGAGGGCAATAAAGAGTTAGTAATTATAACTTTGAATTTGAATGAGATAAATTATCCCATAAAATATAAGCAAATTGCAGAGTGAATTAAAAACCAGAATCCTCCAATATGCTGCTTACAGAAAACTCATTTGAAGCAGATATGGAGTAAAGGTAAAAGGTTTGAGCAAAATATATTTTGCTTCAACTGAAATGAAAAAACCAGGGGTAGCAATCCTTATTTTAGACAAGCAGCTGCAAAAAATAGATATTATTAAAAGAGATAAGGAAGGAAACTATATCCTCCTAAAAGTTACCATTGACAATAAAGTGATTTCAATACTAAATATGTATGCACCCAATGGTATAGCATCCAGTTTCTTAGAGGAGGAGTTGAATGAGCTACAGGAAGACATAGACAGCAAAACTCTACTAGTGGGAGACCTCAAGTTCCCACTCTCAGATTTAGATAAATCTAATAATAAAATAAACAAGAAGGAACTTAAGGAGGTAAATGGATTGCTAGAAAACCAAGATTTGATAAACTTATGGAGGAAATTGAATGGGGATAGAGAAGAATATACATTTTTTTTTCCTGCAGTACATGGCACTTACACAAAAATTGGCCATGTACTAGGACATAAAAACCTACTGATCAATTGCAAAAAGGCAGAAATAGTGAATACATCTTTCTCATATCATAATGCCATAAAAATCATATGTAATCCTGGGCCAGGGAGATATAGACCCAGAACTAATTGGAAACTAAATAACCTCATTTTAAAGAAGGGGTGGATCAAACTACAAATTTTAGAAAGAATTAATGATTTCATCCTAGATTATGACAATATTGAAACAACATACCAAAATCTATTATATCTTTAAATGCTTATAAGAATAAATTAGAGAAATAGGAAATCAATGAACTAAATATACAACTAAAAAAGAGAAAGAACAAATAAAAAACCTCCAATTTAATTCCAAATTAGAAATTCTAAAAATTAAAGGAAAAATTAATAAAACTGAAATCAAGAAAACTATAGAACTAATAAATAAAACCAAGAATTGGTTTTATGAAAAAACCAATAAAATTGATAAACCTCTAGTCAATTTGATTAAAAAAAAAAAGAAGAAAACCAAATTGCTAGTATCATAAATGAAAAAGGTGAACTCACCACCAATGAAGAAGAAATTAAAGTAATAATTCAGAATATTTTGCCCAACTCTATGCCAAATAATTTGACAATCTAAGTGACATGGACAAATATTTATAAAAAATATAAGTTGCCCAGATTAAATGAATAGGAAATTTAATACCTAAATAACCGTATCTTAGAAAAAGAAATTCAACAAGCCATTATCGAACTCCCTAAGAAAAAATCTCCAGGGCCAGATGGATTGACAAGTGAATTCTATCAAAAATTTAAGGAACAATTGGTTCCATTTCTATATAAACTCTTTGGAAAAATAGGTGAAGACAAAACTCTTCCTAAGTCATTCTTTTACACCAACATGGTGCTGATACCTAAACTAGGAAAAGTTAAAATAGAGAAAGAAAATTATAGACCTATCTCCCTGATGAATATAGATGTAAAAATCTTTAAAAAAACTTAGTAAAATGATTACAACAAGTTATCAATAGGATAATATATTATGATCAAGTAGGATTTATTCCAGGAATGTAGGGTAGGTTCAATATTGGGAAAATTATTAGCATAATTAATTATATCAATAATAAACCTATCAGAAATCATATGACTATATCAATAGATGCTGAAAAAGCTTTTAACACAATACAGTACACATTCCTACTAACAAACACTAGAGAGTGTAGGAATAAATAGATTGTTCCTTAGAATACTGAGTAGTATCTATCTAAAACCATCAACAAGGGATGGGTTCGAGGCAGTTCCAATAAGATGAGGGATGAAACAAGGATGCCCATTATGACCACTACTATTCAATATTGTATTAGAAATGTTATCTTCAGCAAGAAAAGAAGAAAAAATTTGAAGGAATTAAAATTGGGAAAGAAGAGACAAAACTCTCACTCTGCAGATGAAATGATGCAATACCTAGAGAATCCCAAAAAATCATCTAAAATACTACTAGAAATAATTAGCAACTTTAGCAAGGTTGCAGGATATAAAATAAACCCTCATAAATCCTCAATATTTCGATATATGACTAGCAAAATATAGCAGAATGAGCTAGAAAGAGAAATCCCATTCAAAGTAACCTCAGACAATATAAAATACCTGGGAGTATACCTGCTAAGGCAGACTCAAAAACTTTTTGAAAACAATTACAAAACACTAGTCAAGCAAATAAAATCATATTTAAATAACTGGGCAAACACCAACTGTTCATGGATTGGTCAAGCTAATATAATAAAAATGACAATTCTACCAAAACTAAACTACTTGTTTAATGCCCTACTATTCAAGATTCCAAAAAATTACTTTAAGGAGTTAGCAATAATTGTAAGTAAATTCATCTGGAGAAATTAAAAGTCAAGATTCTCCATGGATTCAATGAACAAAAGTTCAAAAGAAGGTGGCTTAGCCTTACCAGATCTAAAATTATATTATAAAGCATCAGTCATCAAAAATGTCTGGTATTGCCTAAGAAACAGAGTGGAGGGTCAGTGGAATAGACTAGGTGCAATAGCAGGAAATGATTTTAGTAATCTGCTGTTCAATAAACCCAAAGAGTCCAACTATTGGGATAAAAACTCTCTCTTTGATAAAAAACTGTTGGGAAGGGGTGGCTAGGTGGCACAGTGGATAAAGCACTGGCCCTGGAGTCAGGAGTACTTGGGTTCAAATCCGGTCTCAGACACTTAATAATTACCTCGCTGTGTGGCCTTGGGCAAGCCACTTAACCCCATTTGCCTTGCAAAAAAAAACCCTAAAAAAAATTTAAAAAAACTGTTGGGAAAATTGGAACTTAGTATGGCAGGAACTTAGATTACACCAACACCTCACACCCTATATCAAGATAAGATCAAAATGGATATAGGATTTCGACATAAAAAATAATATTATAAGCAAACCAGAAGATCAAGGTGTTGTATACCTGTCAGATCTATCAAAAGGGAAGCGGTGTATGACTAATGAAGAGATGGAGAACATCATTAAAAGCAAACTAGGTAATTTTGATTATATTAAATTAAAAACTTTTGCACAGTCAAAACCACTGTAACCAAGGTAAAAAGAAATGTAGTAAATTGGGAAACCATCTGTACAACTAGTTTTTTTGAAAAGGAGTCATTTTTCAAATATACAGAGAATTGATTCAAATTTTCAAAAAAAAAACAAGCCATTCCCCAATTGACAAATGGTCAAAGGATATGCAGAGGCAAAATGATCCATAGTCATAAGAAAAATTGCTCTAAATCATTACTTATTATAGAAATGATAATTAAAGAATTTCTGAGGTACCACTTCACACCTCTCAGACTGGCCAATATGACCAGAAAGGACAATGATCAATGTTGGAAGGGATGTGAGAAATTTGATATACCAATACCTTGTTGGTGGAGCTGTGAACTCATCTAACCTTTCTGAAGAGCAATTTGGAATTATGCCCAAAGGGCAATAAAAATGTACCTACTCTTTGATTCAGAAATATCACTACTGGGTCTATACCCTGAATAGATCATGAAAAAGGTAAAATCATCACTTGTACAAAAAGTATACATTGCAGCCCTGTTTGTGGTGGCAAAGAATTGGAAATTAAGTGAATGCCCTTCAATTGGGGAAATGCCTTATCAACCTGTGGTACATGTATTTGATGAAACACTATTGCTCTATTAGAAATCAGGAGGGATGGGAATTCATGGAAGCATGGAAGGATTTGCATGAACTGATGCTGAGCGAGATGACCAGAACCAGAATAACATTGTACACCCTAATATCAATATGTTGGTGATGATCATCCTTGATGGACTTGCTCATTCCATCAGTGCAACAACTACGGGTAATTTTGGACTATCTACAATGGAGTATACCATCTCTATACCGAGAAAAAATTGTGGAGCTTGAACAAAAGACCAAAGACTATTACTTTCAATTTCGGGAGGGGGACCTCTATCTTATGTAATTTTGCTATCTCTTATACTTTATTTCTTTATTTTTCTTCCTTAAGGATATGATTTCTCTCTCATCACATTCAACTTAGGTCAATGTATACCATTGAAAACAATGGGATAGGAGGAGGGAAGAAGAGTGGGGGGAAAATTGTAAGACTCAAAATAAATAAAATCTTTCTTTAAAAAAAAGAAGAAAAATAGTTGATAGACAACAGCTCCACTGGTAGGGAAATTGAATAAGACTTTCTAGAATGCTATCTAACCTTAAAGCAAGTACTTCCATCAGTAAGCCTTATTGTGACTTGAAAGAATACCAAGACAGGTGGAAAGAGAGTAGAGGCTGAGAACAATGTAAACAGCTCCAGGAGAATTCTGGCATGGATAGTTCCAACTCTCAATGGGTATTAGACAAGATCTTGGGATGACTGGATGGTCCTCAGTGAACCTTGGTATGATACCAAGATTTCATTTTTTTAATAGAACCTCAGATCTAAGCTAAGATACAGTCCTGTCACTGCCCATAATCTACAGACTGCAGCCTTTATAGATTAAGTGGAAACCTGCCCTCTCCATGAGCTATTAACCCTAGTTACTTGTCAGAAAAAAAGATTATTATATATGAAACTGCAAATCTATTATATATAGTATATTATTCTTAAAAGACTAATAAATTTATTAAGTAATTACTTCCTTCTCTTTTTTCCATCTCTCCCTTCCTACTCTAGAGATGTCTCTTAATTTCAAATTTATATGCTCTCTTTTATTTCAGAACAAACATAGGCAATTTTAATTGTCCAGCTATTTTAATTTGAGGACTATAATTCTACTCAATTATAATCCTATTCTTGTGCCTGGAAAACAAACTCAGTATTTGTCTTTCAGAATACTTCATTCTTCTTCCTATTCCAGTTATATCTGTCTTTCTAGCCATATTGATATTACCTCATAGTATCTTTTTAAAAGTTAACTCCATTGCTTCCTTATTAGACAAAAGTATGTCTTTCATCTCCCCTTCTAAATTTCTACTGAAAGAGAATTGAGAAAATTGATTAGAATGAACCTGGTTATGATGTAGAGAATTATGAATGTAGCTTTAATGCTGTTAAAATCTTGTTTATTGTGGAAGGCTCTTTGCTCCTGAGATGTAAACTGACCTTGATTGATGATTGTATCTTGTCTCCCCTTGACCTGTTGTTTGTGCCTTGTCCCCCATTTTTCTCTTTATCTAACCTTGGCTATTGATGCTAGCTTGACAGGAAATGACATGTTGAATTTGGGAGTTGAGCACCTTGAGAGAGGAAGGAACAGAACATAGCTTGCCATTGGAAGTTATCTTATCCAAGGTGTAAGAAAACTCCCCAAGTGTCACCCCTTCCTCAACCTACCATAGAAGAGTATTTAAGAGGAAGCACTGCAGCTTGTGCCCTTCTTTTTCCTTTTTCTTTGACTCTAGAAGGATGGGTTTTTCTCATGCTCTTTCTTAGGCCAGGTGGAGCACCATGGGCTCCCTTCTTTCTCAAATCTGGCCTCAGACACTTAATAATTACCTAGCTGTGTGGCCTTGGGCAAGCCACTTAACCCCATTGCCTAGCAAAAACCTAAAAAGAAACCCAAAACTTCACCTAGTCTATTCTTAGAGTGGTTACTGCTTTTCTAGGAGTTTTAATCTGTATATTTGTAATATTTTTTCAATAATCAAATCCTGAGCAGTTTTAAATTCCTACAGAGCATGACAATTCCTTCACCTTTTCAATGGCCTTAAATCTTCTGTCTTCAATCTCTATATCTTTAGTAATTGGCAACAGTTATCTATTCTGGGATGGGACTATTATCAAAACTGACCTGTCCTTTAGCAAAGTATAGCAACCCCAGTAATGATCACCTCTGGTTTGAAGGTTTCACCTCAGAGGCAATTGGGGATTAGGCAAGACATTTAGGAGGATATAGGGAAGACATGTCTTCTTTGGGGGGACATGGTCTAAGAATTTTTACTATGTAATCCTGAAGCCACCATCTTATAGCTTATTAGAGACCATATCACATCTCTGGTTCTGTGAAAAAGTTAAAAAGTTTACTCTTGAGTTTTATTTTGGCCTTTAGTAATAGTCTGAAGGTCTAGATTTTTCCTTATCTGGTTCTAATAGACCATATATAACCTTAGGTCCATGATACCAATCCTTGTTTAAGTACATAGAATGCTAGAAAAATATCTGATGATGAAGGAACCATATGAAATTAGGGAACTCACCCGCCAAGTTATTTATAGACTTCTATAAAATATAGGTAACAATAGCAAACTGTGTTATGGCTCTGTAAAGAAAACAACGTAAGAAAATGAGAATCAATGCTAAAGCTCAGGGTAATTTTGAGATTAGGGAGGAAAGCTAAGGACAATCAAATCAAAACAAGGATTTAAAAGAAAAGAGGATGATGAAAAGGAAAGGGTCACATCTTGGGATGGATATAATGATAATTACCAGCAGAGAAGGAAGAGCAGTTGGGTTCCAATTTTACCGAGCTTTTCTCAGACAAGGAAAGTCATTTGGATTAAAAGGAAATTTGACAATTAGAATTTGACACCCAAGGTAAATAGAAATTGACTGAGTACCATACCCTCAATGAGTTCAAAGACCACCCATAACTATATCTACAATGACACAGATCTCCTCACTGTTCCATGAACAAGTGCCTCTCTCTGGCTCCCCCATCCCTGGAATGTTCTTGCCCCTCATCTCTACCTCCCAGTTTCCTTGATTTCCTTTAAATCTCAACTAAAATCCATTTGCTTTATGAAACCTTTCCTCAACCTCACTTGATTATAATGCCTTCTCTCTGTTAATTCCTTTTCCCATTTCTCTGCATATAGCTTGTTTGTATATTGATTCCTCCATTAGATTGAACTCCTTGAGGGTAGGATCCTTTTGTTTCTTAACTCTTTGTATTTCATTGTTGGTATTGTGCCTGGTACAAAGAAAAATATTTTTAATTTGTTGCTTAATCTAAGGAGGATCAGAAGGCAGTGAAATATTATGATGATTTATAAATACAAACCAACTGTCTCCAGGTATTTAAAGGGCAATGATACAGAAGGACTAGACTTTATCTTCTTGAATACCATGAAGAACTAGGAGCACTGGATGTAATTGTAAAGAATATTCACTGGATTCTTCTGATGAAGAAAAGTTAGACATTTAAGGTTCTTAGATATTGAAAATGATGTTACTTTATTTCTGCTTTGTCTCATTTCTGTTTTAATATTTTTGTTATTTTCTCTTTAAAGATCTTTTCTGCGGGGTGGCTAGGTGGTGTAGTGGATAAAGCAATGTCCCTGGAGTCAGGAGTACCTGGGTTCAAATCCGGCCTCAGACACTTAATAATTACCTAGCTGTGTGGCCTTGGGCAAGCCACTTAACCCCATTTGCCTTGCAAAAACCTAAAAGATCTCTTCTGGCTCTTCTAGTATATGTTTAGTCTTCACTTAACTTTATTAAATTAAATACAATCCTTTAATCTCCTTTTCAACTGGGACCTCAAAAATTGAAGATTAAATCCAAGAAAGTGCTAGGCACAGTTCAAATGGAATTTTTAATGTGAAAATTTGTACCTCAGAAACTGTCAAATGTCATAAACCCGGGTTTGTTTTATTGTTTTGTTATAGATCTAAAGTGGTAGATAAAATGTTAATAATGCAGATTACATATAAATGTATTATTATGAGTACATTTTTCTCCCCAGGGGTCAGCTTGTTAAATACATTTAAACACACCTGTATTCCTTTTGACTGGGCAGCTGAGGTCTCCTCTCTCCTGCAGAATCGGGGTCTCCCATAGAAGATTCTTATCTCAGAAATCTCAGTGTTATCTGACAAAGGTTCCTATTACTACTGTATGCTTGGGCTACTTTGGTGCTTTCCTAGAAAGTTCCTCTAAAGGGGAAGGGGAGAGGAAAGGGATGTGGAGAAGAGAATTTAAAAAAATTCTCTGACATTTTTTTCCTTACTGAAACTAGTTTTCCTTGGAAATGACCTCACTGCAGCAATCCTTGAAATCTGCTACAGGTGCTAGGAGTGCATAATTAATGAAGCAAGGATCGTGAAAAGAAAGAGAAAAAGGGGGCAAAGGTTGTTTTGCTCAGTTGGTGGTTCCTCATGAGCATGCGCCAAGCTGCCTGTAGCCTTTAAAAGCAGCTGCAACGTAACCTTAGATTAGTATGAACTAGTTGCTTTGGGGGAGGTTTCAGGTTTTGTTCTCTTGGTGAAAACTTAAGAGGAGAAAGTATTCTTTCTTTAGACAGAGTGACACTTTCTGCGACTTTTCTCTTACTTGAATATTTACAATGCTGGCTAGGGGTTTCTAACTCCTTTCTTTTGTTTGCTTTTACTAAGGGTTTTTTTTTTTTTTTTTATCAGTTTTGGGTTTTTCTTTTGGCAACTAAACTTCCTTAGGAGAACTAGGGTGCTTTTTTTCTCCTTAATTGCCACCAATTCTCTGCATGTAGTTTATGCTTCAAAAAACTTTTACTACAATCACTTTGAGTCTCTATTTTTCTTGTACAAAATGAAGGTATAGGAACTACAAACTTCTAGACACTTTACAGGGTCCTTATCTTGCTGTTTCATTTCTAGTCTCTTTCCTTATCTGTAAAATGGAAATATTCTGTAAGAAAGTGCTACATAAATGTGGCTTATATTGGAAGTAGCTTTTGTAGTAACATTTAACGTCTGTCATATGTAGAATTGAGTGGAAATCAATTAGGCTTGAATTGATGTTCTTTCTGAACTATTTCATAATTCTCAAATGGTTCTCCCAATAATCCTAGGAGATGAGATATTTCTCTTCTTGGGTGTTAATCCACACTTCAGAGAAGGACAATGAGCCTCAGGGGATAAGTGCCTTGGCCATTATATAGCTAGTATATGAGTGAGATCAGAGTCCAGGTGTTCTCCATTCTAAATCCTCCTGAACCTGAAACCTTTGTTCTTTCTTTGCTTTATTTAGGCCTTTCTGAACAATTGAAAAACTTCAAAAAGTTGAGTCCAAGAGGCATTTATTTTGTACTGCCTCTTACCGATAGTCTCATGTCAAAATATAGATTAGTTTTCATCCTTTTTACCTAAGCCTTTGGTTGTGCCCTATTTTATGAATGGGAAGTGTTCTAGTGATTGCTGGCAACACCTGTTGGGGATAAGAGAGTGCTATGAGTTTCAAGTTTTTCTAGAAAACATGTGGGTATCTCTAAACACTATTTCCTCCTCTCTTTTAAAACTAATTTTGATTGCTAATTTTTGGAGTTTTATTGGAGGTTTGTAAGTACATCCATCTAATTGTTAGATTACTTAAGAATACTAAGTGTTCAGATATATATTAGTAGCACCTGTCCAAATAAGTCTTCTTCATGATCTCTCAATGAAGAGGGAGATAGGTACCTCCCTGTCTGCTGACCTAGATCTTTTTGTTTGAATCTAGATCTAGACAAACTTCTGCCTTTCTGGGTACTGATTATGCTTCTTCTGTGAATACTATTCCCTCTAAGCTAATTGGGAAACTAGCAAAGTTCATGAACACCTCTTAACTTTGTTATAGGCAACTTCTCCTATGGCCAAGTTGTCTTATTGACTTTTCTGATTGCTCATTGGCTTGTAGGAAATGCTAAAAATGAGTTTTATATCTTAAATTCCCTACAAGATCACTAAAGAACTTTACAAAGAACTGTGTGTACCCCTACCCAGAATAAATTGCTTGGGGAGCCCATTGTGGTCCAACCAGCACTGATCAAAATAGCTCAACTGTATGTGTCCCACTCTGAAAGAAAGAGTTTAGCTCCATTTTACAAAGAAAAGACACAGTCCAGTTCTTCTTGGGTATCAATCACTAATAAGTGCCAGACCCCAAGGAAACACAATTACCAGTTGAGTGGAAGCTTCCTGAGGACAAGGAGAGATAAATAGATGCAAGGGGTCTATCTAAGGGTTCTGGAGAGTAATTTCTAGGGGAAGACCCCACCAGATGAGGGGCAGCAGTAGGGGGAGGTATTTGGTGAAGGTCAATTTCTACACAGCAGCTTAGGCCTTCAGACCATTTTATAAATCTTTCTGGGAACCTTGATGAGGGTTAGGCTCAAAGCTGTGATGCAAAATCTGACTATGTAGTTCCCATCTGAACCTCCGACCTTCTAGTTGTTTATCCCCAGGATCTGGGAGCTCTTGCAGGCTCACCCATCCTCTTTAATCCTAAAATTAGTGCTTTAAGATTTGCACAGCACACTTCAGAAAAATCTTTTTTTTACAATCTTGGCAACCATCCTATGAGGGAGGTGCTAATATCCCCATTTTACTGCTGATAAAATAAGTCAAGGTTTAATCAAGTGGCTTAGGGTGATTGGATTTGAACTTGGGCAGGGACTCTGGGCTCTTAAATCTGTGGGACTGACTTATCTGTTAGACTACAAGCCATTTTTCCCTTCTATCCACTCAAGTTTTTCTTTAAGAGCTCTCTTACCCAGTTCTTTCCTTTCCCACTTCCTCACTTTGTGGGGGGAAGAACTCTTAAGTTTGGATGGGATGGGAGTCCTTCATTGACTAAACAATGAGAAATCCACTTTTTTGTAGTCTGGCATCTTTCTCCAGATGAATTCTTAAAGTAACATTCATGTAGGCTATGGAGCTGGGGTGATGTGAAATCAATCTGATATCCCTGTGTCAGATTTGTCTGACTTTCTGTGCATTTATTATTTCGACTAGTTTGATTTGCAAAGTAAATGTATGGGGAGTGCCAAGTTCTCAGCATGCATGTTAAAATGTACTATAACTTTGGAAATCTTGAACCCACATTTGAGCCCTCTTGGAGGGAGAAGGCAACATCTTGGATTGTTATGAGTAATAACTAGCATTCTTGTAGTGCCTTCAAGTGCTTTTCACCTGGCATCAACATGTGTTAATTAACTTACTACGTAGGTGAGTAGCTGTGGACAGAGTACCTTCATTGAGTTTAAATATGATCTCAGGCACCTGACACTTGCTGACTGCTCTTGGGCAAGTTGCTTAACCTCTCCAATTCAAGGCATTTGAAGTCCTGTTAGTATCTGATCCCTAGACCCAGATGGTTCTGGAAGAGAGTGAGTGACAACACATGACCCCTGACTCATCTAATTCCCTTGTATGGAAGGGTGACTCTATTTTTTTTCTATCTGTTAGACTTAATTTCTGAAAAATATTGAAAACTCTTAAAACAAGTAGCCCTTTGAAAGGGCACTGTTGGGGGGTGGGGAGAGGCAGTAGGAAATCCACCTAGAGAATATATCCCTAGCATTCCTTCCTCTATGTCTACTGCTTGCATTAACCATTAAGGGCTTCCCTAAGTCTTTGGTGGCTGGCATCTCCTGTGCCTCCTAAGATGTTCTTGACTTCCCATTTTAACTTATTGAGTTCATATTGTAGCTACAGGCTCTTTAACCTAAAGTCTTTCTCATGTAACTTTTTTCCCTAATGACTTCTTGAAGATGACCCAGTTCTTTGTTACAGTTGATTATTTGGTTTTCTTCAATAGTTTGTCTTGGCTTTTTGCAAACACTTATATGGGGATGCCACATGGTGTCATTCATCCAGGAATAGCCAAAAGCTTAGAGTGGGCAGGACCCACTGACAACTATAGTTTTATTAAAGGACTCCAATTACCTAGCTTGCTTGTTTTGGTGGGGGGTGATAGACAAGTATGAGCTGAATTTTCTTTGCATGTTTGAGATTTCTCAAATTGCCAGTGAGCCATAGCCCCCTTCCCAATACCATAGTAGACAACCCTTGCAAGGAAATGTGCTTTACATCATTAAGGTAATTGCCATGCCACTTGAAATTTAGAACTGAAAGTAGTGGGGGGTGAGAGGAGACCATACTTCCTAGTTAAGAGTAGGACTCTATGGCTTTAATAAAAAAAAAAAAAGCTAAACTTAAAACCTGTTCAAGATACCTGCCATACTCAAGGTCAGAAAGCAAAGGTTAAGATCAAGATATGTTGGGTTCCACATGAAAATCATGGGGAAGACCATGACTAGGGATGGCATGCTGAGACAACTCTATTACCAGCAACCCAAGTGTCAATGTGGTATTTTTGCTTTTTTGGTTTTTTACTGCTTGTTAGTCTAGATATGCAAACAAAGGGAGAGTATTACTGGAAAGTGCAGTTATACTATAGTTTGGCTTTTGTAGCCCAGCTTGAGGTTTGTCTGAATGAGCAGTACCATCAGGTCTATAGGATTCTGGTGAATTCTCTTTGTAGCATTTACTAACCTAAAATCTCTGCTTCTGGAAAGCAGTTTCTGTTATCCAACTTTAGATAATTCCCCAGTCTAGAAATCATGGTTCTAACTAGAACTCTCAGAACTACATGCATGCATCAGCAACAATATTATCTGAAGTCACCTAGGACCCCTGAATCCTAACCCTCATGGTACAACTGGTGTCATGACAGGGTGCTTTAATTTCCCCCCTAACTTTCCATAGTTGGGAATCAAGATAATGATGTATAATTGAGTCTATGTCTGTGGCTAGATATCAAAAAGGGGGGGGGAGAAGCACATGTGTTCCTGAATAATAAGGGCTGCCTCAAACTCCTTCACCCTTGGTTATCTGAAACCCTAACAACCAGGGAAAAGGGGTTTTGATAACAGCAATCACACCACCAGTACCCTTCAATGATGGGTGGGGGGCTTACTATCCAGCTGTTTACTGACCTGTTTCTCAAATGTTAGTCCCATAACTAAAGATGTGATGTCATCTATCACAGCTTACAATATACAATTCTTACCCTATGTTTCAGTCTGAATACTATCCATTTCATTGAGTAGATCTAATTACACATTTCTGACATTCTTTACACTTCTCCCCCTCTTAGTCACTTCTTGATGATAGTTTAAGGTCTGCTCCTGCCTACCATAGGCCATTACTTTTGAGATGCCATCCAGAGGGAGTTGGCTTTTAACCCGTGTGTGTGGCAAGAGCCTTACAGAGTGGATGAGAGACTGTATAGTTGTGAATCATACAGAATTTTAAACTTCAAAGTGAAAGAAACTGCTTCTAAAGCAAGGGCATGTGTGCCAGCAATCTTCAGAACTAAATATGTTTAGTTCCTTTTATTGATATCTCCTCCCAAGATTAAGGCCTTTAGTTCATGATGTAAACTATCCTGGTGGTCTTCTCTGCCCATCACACCTCAATGTCCTTTTATGGTATCTCTCAACTGAACATGACTCAGTCATCTAATGGATGGGGGGGGAGACCAATAGTGTAAAAAAAAAAAAAAAAAAAAGGATGACAAGGCAAAGTTTATATTGAAACCAAGGAAGAGGTTATAAGAGATCAATGGAATTGCTATTCATAGATAAACTTATTCCACTCAAATTTTCAAGATGATCTTTCTGGTTAACTTGCAGTGTAACTTACAGTATATTCAAGAGTTACGAGATGTTAACTTTGGCATGCAGAGATAAAATGGCATATTACCAAATGATTGGGTAGCCACTAGATCTCACTACACTAGGATGCTTGGTGGGAGATAGCATCAGGTGCCTCTCCAATTCCAAGTAATCTGACTGTTCTTTGGTTTATGCAGGCATCTTGTGAGAATCCAAGACATTATTAGAAGAGGGGCTTTATTTATCTTTCAAAAAAATGTCAAATGAGTTTGTCTTATACATGGGTGACTCCTTTTTTGTGGAGAACCTTTTGAGGTATCCTACAGAATGGAAAGCCTTTTATAATTTTTCAATTAACAATTTTATTTTTCTATTTTTCTCCTATCTCCCTGTCCCCAGCTCTAATGGGGGGGATGAAGTTAGCCTTGTAATAGATGTATAGTCAAGCAAAACAAATTCACTGAAGTCAACTGTGTGATCTATGAGAATAGTTCAGAAAAGCCTGACTCTTCACAAGATACACTAAAAGTTGTACTTGCAGGCAACATGAAACCAAAGAAGTTGAGAACTAGTGAATTACTGTTCTCTAATCCCTTCTACTCGTCTTTAATAGATGAGTTCATCCCATTCACTGATGATTGCCAAATCTCTATATTTCTCTCCATCCTATTATGCTTCTCATTCCTTCTATCCTCTTAAAATTAACACCCATCTACTTTCCCTCTAATTCTTTTTTCCAGATGCTCGTGTGTGTGTGTGTGTGTGTGTGTGTGTGTGTTTTCAACTGTGTATAATAGAACCACTCTCATGTGATCTATTTAATTCATTCCTATATTATAGGGGATTGTTTAAAGGGAGGCCTTGAGGGTTGTAAAAGGTCATAGCCAAAGTGGTCCAGGACATTCTGAGAAGCTTCCTGGAACTGTTCTAGGAAAACTTTAGAAATCAGATGTTCTGATGAGAAACCCCCCCCCCCCACCTTGGGTGAACCTTCATCACTTCTCTTGCAAACTTGCAAACAACTTTCTTGTTTGCTTGGCATGCTATTGTGGTTTTGAGCAATAAAAGACAGAGGCTGGAAAGGGGAGGAAGATCTCTCTGAGAGTCTCAGAGGTATGTAACCAGTCCTGAATAAACTTTGTGCTTTGCTGAGATCCTGCCTTGATTCCTGTTCTTCAGAAGGCACTGGTTGTCTCCTGGTCTAGATGGAAGACCTGCAGATTTGAGTATCTCTCAGCCTGATTAGGGACAGAGCCTAACAAAGTGGTGCCCAATCAAGGACCTACCTGAAAGAGTGATAATAGGGGTCAGATCCAGGTTAGATCCTGAAGAAAGACAGGAGTGCCTGAGGAGCAGGTACAAGGCTTGCTCAGAAGATGGGGAATTTAATTAAGGCAGATGAAAAGAAAACTTGCACTAAGCAAGTAGAAAGAATAGTGAAAGGAGGACTCAAGATATCGCCCCAAAAGACCAGAAATTTTGTGTAAAAGATTTTACAAGTTTCTCTGGTTATGATATATAGGACTAGATAAAAAAAAAAGGCTTGTTGTAGGAGAACAAATGACTAACTTCGAAAACTCATGCCCGGGAACATTGTACAACTACAATTTTGTCCTATGGAGCCTTATAAAAATGGCTTTCCATGAAGCTGCGAGACCTTAGACAATTCCCTGATGAAGAACCTGAAGAACAAGAAGAGGATAAGGAACCATGAGGTGGGGGGGGGCTATATCTGTCCTCTTCCTAGTGCCCCTAGTTATAGAACATAGTGCCCCATAGTTATAGAACAGTCTGGGAAGGGAATGAAAGCAAAGAAAAAATTACTGTGCCACAAAAAACAGGGAGCACAGAAACTCCCTTTAGTAGAGCCCTTAAGACAAGCTAAAGAGGGAAGGGGAAGACCTCACTGGTTTTGTGCTCCTAGTCATTGAAATTGCTGACCCAAACACCCCTGGAGGATATAGGAGAGAATATAACTCTGAAAATGGAAGGGTGTGTCAGTAATAAAGGTGAGCTGTCATAATTATGGTCCCACTTCCCTTATATAATCTCCTGTCTAGAGGAAGTTAGGAGACAAGCACACAGGCCACTAATGATCCCAATGTGGTTCTTCAGCAAAGAGCTGGAAAAAAGGGCCTTATGCAGTACCAGCCCAACTATTAAATTATCAAGCTTTGCACTACTTAGAAGTAGGAAATGCCTTCCTTGAAGGCATAGAAGGGTATTATTACTGAAAGAAAGCGGGGACAATCAATGGTTCAGACTAAGCAAGGAAATCCGGAACCTTTTGCAGATTTTGTAGCAAGAATGCAGGGGCAGTTATTAGAACTACGGGTGACAATCCCAGAGCAGGTGAGAACGCTAATCATGGCTGTTAGAAAGCTATGGTAGGACTGCCCAAGGATGCAGGAGTGAAAGATGTTAGGACAATGTGAAAAGGTAGGAGCACAGGCCTTTAATATGGAAATGATGGCCACAGAGCTTTGAGAGGTACTGATGACAAAAGAAAGGTGTTTTGCTTGTGGAAAACTAGGCCATTTGAGAAAGCAAGTCTGAAGCAAGTCAGAGGGGAGGAAAACTTCAAATGTTTCACCTGTGGAAAGCCTGGACACTATGCCAGTCAATGCAGAAAAGGGAAGCAGGGAAACTGGTGTGGGGGCCCCCCACAACAAATAACAAGGGGGACCCTTATGGGAATAATATCAAGAACTCAAGACCTGAGATGGGGCTTCCCATTAGGGAAATATAAAGTAGCTCCATTTCATACTGTGCAGCTCCCAGTACAACCACTGCAATATCTGATGCTAATATGAAATAACACATCATAATCCAGGGATTGTACATACCACTTATCAGCAGGTAGCAAAATAATAACTTTTACCAGACTTCATATAGATGATTGTTACATAGAACAGGATTTAGCTATAGCACTAGCCTTCACTCTAGAAGAACAAAAGAATGTTTTGGCTTTCAGTCAATACATAGAAACAGAAAAAACCCTATATTACCATTCAATTTGGAAGGAAGGTATTTTTTCAGGATTGTTAGATACTGGGGCCTACAGAACAGTAATAGCAGCAATTGGCCCCCAGAGTGGTCAGTACAAGAAGACAACAGGTGCAGGGAGTTAGAAGAAACCAGTCAGTGAAGGAATCTCAAGATTATATGCCTTGGCAATATGAAGGTTATGAAAGGGCACATGAGACCCCTAATAATTATTGGGTTAGGTTTCAATATCTGGGGAAGGGACATCCTAAAATGTATCAAATTGAAAATCGCTAATGAACCCATGATCAAAAAAAAAAAAAGAAAAACTGGGGGGTAGAGCCATTGTTCCAGAGAAGCTGCCTACCTTTAAATTGGAAAAAACCCAATCAGCCTATATGGGTTGAACAATGGCCCTTGCATTAAGGAAATTAGTACAAGAACAGTTGCAACTAGGACAATTGAAGAATCTTTTTCACCCTGGAATTCTATTTTTGTTCAGAAAAAATCAGCTAAATATAAATTTTTAACTGATCTAAGGACTATTAATGACTCCAATGACTCCATGTATACTATGGGACCTGGACTCCTGAGTGCGAATGTTATACCTAAGTAATAAGATTTGGATTTATAGATATTAAAGATTATTTTTACTCTATCCCTTTGAATCAACAAAATTGGGAAAGATTTGCTTTTACAGTCCCTTCTGTCAATCATCAGGAACCTGATCAGAGATACCATTGGAGATTTTTTTTGCCACAAGGAATGGCTAAAAGCCCTACATTATGCCAATGTTTCATAGCTCAAGCTTTTACTTCAATCAGACACAGGGATAAAGATGTAATAATTACTCGTTATATGGATATTAGTAGCACACAACAGAAGAACTAGAAGTCAAACTACAAAAAAATCTAGGAAAATTTGGGCCTAAGGATAGCACAGGAAAAGATACTCTACCTCCTTAAGATATACTTTAGATAAAGATTGTCACTACAAAATTACATGTCTTAGACATAAAAGGAGTTACTACATTGAATACATTTCAAAAATTAATAGGATCTATACAATGGATCAGAAATAAAATTCCTATTCCTTATAAAGTCATGCCATCTTCTTGTGATATTAAAAGGGGATTCATCTTTACAATCCCTGAGAGGATGGACTTAAAGATGCCCTGGAATCTTTGAAATACATAGAAAAACAATTTCAATAAAAACATATCAAATAGATCTAGGAAAAGATATTGAAATCACTATTATAGGACACGAAAAACCATATGCAGTAATTAATCAAAGATCCTACACTTTGGAATAGTATTTAGAAACTCCAAAACAACTAACAAGCTGCAATGTGTGGGGAAATTACCTATTCCAGACCCCAAGAAGAGTAGAGAATACCATTTTTACCACTACTGGTTAATTTAGAATTGGATCGAGGGCAGGTTGAGTTCCTAGCACAGGAATTCATAGAATGGACTATATTATTTCAATGGGCTCGGATAATCAACAACAGAGGATGGATAGGCAAGGATCTAGGTCACAAAAGTAAACCACTTCAGCACAGTTTCTAAAACACCATTAGAGGGCAGAAACATCTTCACCGATGCTACAAAAGATCATAAGGCAGCCATCTGGGATCCAGAGAAGAATCATTTGCAGATCTTCTCCACAGAGCATGACTCCACACAAAAGAATGAATTGGTTGCCATCATAAAGACATCAGAATTATTCCCAGGACCAATTAATTTGATATCTGACAGCTTATGTAGTAAGGATGACAGAATTGAGTCCTGTTTTCTCCAAGCTAATCATACTACCATAGGACAACTATTGCACTCATTACAAAAATTGTCCAGAGTAGAGAACATCCTGTGCATGTCATGCATGTTGGATCACATACAAGTGGAAAAGGACCCATATTTGAAGGGAATCAAGTAGTTGATAAAGCACTAAGTGAAAACTCCTTCCTTGTTGCCACTTAATGCTCAGAAAGCCCATGAAGAAATCAATCTTCCAGCTCACTACCTAAAAAGATTGTATGGGATTACCAAGGAAGAAGCTGGGCAAACAGTTAGAACATGCATGAGATGCATTCTCTTTCAAATACAGCCCAATTACTCCAAAAATCCTAGAGGAAAAGCACAAAATGAAATTTGGCAAATGGATATTGCACACTTAAAGGGAAAATGTATACATGTCACTATAGATTTTCAGGACTTATGTGGGCTACTATACAAGAAGAAAAGACAGAACAGGTTAAACAACTTATATCGTGTTTTTGCCTCAGATGGCCTTCCACTTGAAACAAAGATGATGGTCCTGAATATGTGAGCAAAAGCTTTAAAGAGTTTGTTACGGTTCAACATCTGACATGTGACAGGAATACCTTATGATTCTACCGGACAGACTATTGTGAAAAGAGCTAATAGAACCTAGAAATCGATCCTTGCAACACAGGAAAGGGGAATGAGGAGATTGCTGAAGCAGAGACATAGACAAAGCATCATGTACATAGAATTATTTACAATTCAATAAAAGCTTTTATTCTACCTCTGCCTTGCGGCATTGCAGCATCAGGCTTTAAAAGGATTCTCAGGAAATTTGAGAAACCACAGAAAGCTAAGGAAGACTCTTAAGAAAGTTATGATAAAAGGGGACATTGGATGTGAGGGACCTTACAAGGTGTTAATATTTTACAGAACCTGTGATATTGGGAAACTTGTTACCCATCATTCCAGGTATTGATAAGGCACTTTTGGGTGTCAGTAAGACAGATGCTATTGTAATGAACTTCATGGGACTTTCATCATCTTATCCTCTATGCCTTGTCACCTATGTACCTAACAAATGATTCTCGTTGTATACAACCTTTGCCAATTCCGTATGTTAATTATAAGGCTAACAAACAAAATAGAGGCACTTGTCCTTGGTTCTGAACATAGAGATTGTGCATTAAGAAAACCAGATGCCTCAGTTGTAAATAAGACCCTTTTTACTCCACACATTCCTCCTTGTCCCTCTGGAAAGATGTATGATTCTCACTTTACATCAACTTGTAGGGCCTGAAATCTTTCTAGATTTAGTCAACAGGGGTATGAAAACTGTCTCTTCATAATGATTCTCATTTTACAGATCATCAGAACTTTCCAAGTTGTATATATTTTCCCCACACTTTTTTAATCTTAAAAAAAAATACAAGGAGGACTTCAGAAGATTCTAGCAGCCATGGGAGGTGTAACGATAAGTGATGCAGGAAAGGAATTATACTGGTAGAGTTTGCTTAGGTGGACAACAGTTTGCATTTATGTATTCTGGGGAATCAACTGTAAACAACATAACAAATAAGAGCATAACTATTACAGAAGACATTACCTGCAGGAATTGGACAGTAGTTGAGTGCATTAGGCCAAAGACAAAAGGCCTGGTGTTTATTATTACTCACCCAAAATTTGTGTTCCTTCTGGTACAATTAGGAGAATGGTATGATATTTCAGCTGATTGTGTTTTGAAAGCAATATTTGACAAGATGCATAACCAGTTCTGGAGATGCATAGCTTTTATTATTTTGGGCATAACCACCCTTATTTCACTGATAATGTCCTCCATTTCTCTCTCAATGTCTGAATCCCTGGTCAAAAATCAGGAAATACACACACTTTCTGGAACAGTTACCAAAAAAAATGTTTCTATGCAACTTGCAGATCAGAGGAAAATTAAGGATTTATATAGGCTTTCAGGCACTTAGAAATACTACTAAGATAGTTGGGGATAATGTGGATTGGTTAAACTGGAAATCTGAGTAATGTGATTATAGTTGTTCATCAGTGTGTAACCCCTTTGCCCCAGAATCACATTTACCACTCTTGGGAATTGATCAAAAAGTACTTGATTGGTATTGTAGATGGGAATATGATGCAGAAATATTAGATTTAAAAAGATTGATGACATAAGGGGCAGCCAGAAGAACCTTAACCTTGAGTCTATGGCAGAAAAAAATTATAGTGTTCTTCAATAATCTACCTTTTGAAACCTGGGGTAAGAATTTAGGTTATGGATTATTATTCCTATTTGCTTTATTGCTACTTTTTGGTCTTTGATATTTTTGAGATTAATACTGATGATCATAAAGAGATCTCTATCTACCTTGAAGGCTGAAGTCTTGAATGCAAGAAGTCATAAGAGGTGCTCAATGCATAACAGGAAAGGGGATGTGTAGGGGATTGTTTATGTGCAGGCCTGAGGTTTGTAAAAGGTCATAGACAAAGAGGCCCAGGACCTTCTGAGAAGCTCCTGGAACTGTTGTTCTCTGAAAACTTTAGAAATCAAATGCTCTGATAAGAAATATCCAACCTTTGGATGAACCTTCCTGACTTCCTCTTGCATGGTCCCAAATTCCTTGTTTGCTCAACATGCCATCTTGTGATTTTGAGGCATAAGACAGGCTTGAAGGGGGTGGGGGGGAAAGACTTCTCTGCTGAGAGTCTCAGAAGCATATAACCTGAATAAACTTTCTACTTTGAGATTCTGCCTTGACTCCTTCAGAAGGCACTGGTTGGTCCTGTTCTAGACGGAAGACCCACAGATTTGAGTATCTGACAGCCTGGTCAGGGACAGAGCCTGACACTATGTGACCATTGATATAGGGTTAAGAAGGGGATAAGCATCATCTCACCACATTAGAATGTAGACAATTTCTTTGCTTAGTCATTCATGATTCATTACTCGTGTTTGCCTCTTCATATGGGCTTCTGTTCTATTCAGTTGTGCTGATTCATATCTGGCCACTGGATCCAGATGTCTCTGGAAGTAACGGAAGACTAATGACTTGGTATAGCATCCCCTCAGCCAAATCCCATTCATAGGCATCATCTCCTTGATGTCCTGGCCTTCTTCAAGAATGAAGGATGAGGGGGTGGAGCCAAAATGGTAACAAGAGAGGATGTCTCTTAGGTGCTCTCTCTCAAAACTTAAACTAAGGACTCTAACTAAATTTTCCAGAGAATCCACAGAGGGATCCAATGAGGCAGTTCTCCAACCCAAGGTAACCTGGAAAAGAGCCTAAAGACTCTGCTCCACGGGATTGGACGGGTGACCTGCCAGAGTGGAAGAATGTCAGCCTCAGTGCCGGGGTGCTGAGAGCCAGGGGCTCCTAGCAGTGGGGGAGTTTCTTGACCTACACCCCAGGGAGCACCAAGCACAATTTGGGGGATCACCAGAGGACCTCTGCCAGAGCAAGCACATGAAGCCCAGCCCTAGGGGCACACGGCAAGTAGCATGGTTACAGCAGCCCAGATCCAGGAACCAGAAGCAGATGCTGGGAGCATGAGCCCCCAGGGCATGAGCGCTAAGTCTAGGGGAGGGGAGTGAAGGGAGAATGCTGAGGTCTGGCCTCTGTCTAGGGACGCTGGGGTTCTGACCACATTTAGATCCTGATTGCAGTCTAGGCCCCCCATAGAACAGCAGGGCCCCTCCACCTCTGCCCCATGGCAGAGGGGTGTGCTTGTGGTCATTCACAGATCAGGAGGCAAGACAGAGCCTCACACACAGATCTTTGTGGGGGGGTGTCCCACTAATCAAAAGCTCAGGAAGCACCCCAAAACCAGGCACAGGCTGGGGAAATGAGTAAGCAGAGAAAAGAGTAACACCATTGAGAAATACTTTACCTGTGATCCCAAGAAGCATCAAAACACTCAATCTGAAGATGAAGTACAAGCTCCTGCATCTAAAGATTCCAAGGGGGGGAAAAAAACAGAAACTGGACTCAGGCCATGATAATAGTTCAAAAAATACTTTGCAAATCAAGTGAGGGAGAGAAGAAAAATTGGGAAAAGAAATGAGAGAGAGATGCAGGAAAAATATGAAAAAGAAGTCAGTAGCTTAGTCAAAGAGATAAAAAAAAAAATGCTGAAGAAAATAACATGTTAAAAACCAGCATAGGTCAAATGGATTCAACAATTCAAAAAGTTATTGAGGAAAAGAATGCTTTAAAAAAGCAGAATTGGCTAGATGGAACAAAGAAATAAGAAAGCTCTCTGAGGGGGCAGCCAAGGTGGCACAGTGGATAGAGCACTGGCCCTGGAGTTAGGAGTACTTGAACTCAAATCTGGCCTCAAACACTTAATAATTACCTAGCTGTGTGGCCTTGGGCAAGCCATTTTAACCCCATTGCCTTGCAAAAATCTAAAAAAATCCCGAGGAAAACAAATCCTTCAAAGAATGGAACTGAGGGAGGTTGCTGCTTTTATGAGAAATTGGGACACAACATTTCAAAACTAAAAGAATGAAAAACTAGAAGAAAATGTGAAACACATCATTGAAAAAACAATTGATATGGAAAACAGATTTAGGAAAGATAACTTTCAGGTATTCCAATAATTTTTAAGTTATGATCGGGAAAAGAGCCTTGACATCACTTTTAAAGAATTACTTTAGGAAAATTGCCCTGATATCCTAGAAGCAGAGGGGAAAAATAGAAATTGAGAGAATCCAGTGATCTCCCCCAGAAAGAGATCCAAAAAAATAAACAAACCCAGGAATAGTATAGCCAAGTTCCAGAACTCCCAAGTCAAAGAGAAAATATTACAAGCAACCAGAAGGACATAATTCAAATATCATGGACCTACATTAAAAGCTGACAGGGCTTGGAATATAATATTTCCAGAAGGCAAAAGAGCTTAGAATGCAACTGAGAATCAACTACCCAGCCAAATTCAATGCCTTCTTCCAGGGAAAAATATGGACTTCCAATGAACTAGGGGAGTTTCAAATGTTCTTGTTGGAATGGCCAGAGCTGAACAGAAGGTTTGATCTTCAAATATGGGACTCAGGTGAAGCATAGAGAGTGAAGAAGGGGAAAATGAAGGACTTAATGATGATGATGAACTACATGTATTCCTGTATAGAAAAATGATACTGATAATACTCATATGAACCTTCTCATTTAATAGAGCAGGTAGGAGTTTTTATAGATGAAACACAGGAGAAAGCTGAATTTGAAGATAAGTGGTATAAAAATGGAGTCAATAGATAAAAGGGAAATGTAATGGGAGAAAAAGGAATAGGCTAAAATATTTCATATAATATCTTTCTTTATTACAATGAGCTATAGCAATGGTATGGATGGGGGAAGGCAAGGGGGGGAATCTTCACTCTCAGAGGTGGCTAGGAGAGGAAACAGCATATACTCAATGGGGTATAGACATCTGGACTAAGAAGAGGAGGGGGGAAGGAGGCGGATGTGAGTGATGGAGGGAGAGGATGGACCATTGGGGGGGAGTGGTCAGATATAACACATTTTCTTTTTTACTTCTTGCAAGGGGCTGGGATTGGATGGCCCATTCAGGACCATAAGGCCAGGTGGATGCTGGGCCTAAGGGTTTGTAGGTGGGGCTTGGGGCCTCTTGGCCCCAGGACCAGGGATCTGTCTGCTGCACCACTCAGCTACCCTACAGCAGAGTCAGAGTGAAAGGAGAGAGAAAATGTACATGGTAGCAGAGAAATATGAAAGGAGGGAGTTGTGATCGGCAGTGGCAACAGTGGGGGAAAATATGGAAGTAACTTGTGATGGACTTATCAAAGAATGTGATCCACCTGTGACAGGTGTTGGAACACAGACTGAAGCACATTTTATTTTTTTTTTGGGGGGGGGGTTGCAGGGCAAATGGGGCTGGATGGCCTGTCTGGGGCCACATAGCTGGGTGATTGGGTGTCTGAGGCTGGATTTGGACCCTGGTGCTCCTGGATCAAGGGCCAGTGCTCTGCCACCCAGCCTCTCCTACTGTTATTGCCACTTTATTTTATTTTGGATCTTTTCTTTTGGTTTTTGCAGTGCAATGGGGTTGGGGTGGCTTGTATGGGGTCACACAGTTTGGTGATTGGGTGTATGGGGCTGGATTTGGGCTCAGGTGCTCCTGGCTCCAGGGCTGGTGCTCTGTCCACTGTACCAACTGGTCATACCAATAATATAATATTACTACTTTTTATTTTAATTTTTTCTCTTTGCTCATGTGGGTCTATTTTTGGGGGGAGGAGTATTCTGTTTACTCTTTTTTTAAATATTTTTTTTGCTTTTTGCAAGGTAATGGGGTTAAAGTGACTTTCCCAATGTCACACAGCTAGGTAATAAGTGTCTGAATTCAGTCGGATCCTCCTAACTTAAGGCCCTGTACTCTATCCACCTAGCTGTCCCCTGCTATGAGTTTGAATAACAGACCCCCCCCCTTTTTTTTTTTTAACAATACTGGGAAGTCAAATTGAGTATATCAATACACAGTAAAAATGAGAAATGCTAATATATGTATCTAAGATCAGTTGTAAAATGACCTTTGACAATTGTGTCAGAAGATAGTTCATTTTAAATACTGTCAAATTCATTTTTTTAATCTACTAAGCAAAATAGAGGGACTGAATAGACTACATATTGTCTTCCAACTCTAAAACCAGTGGGTCTTTTAGAAGATGTTGACCCTTTGTAGTGTAAGATTATTCAATTAAACTAAATTGGCTTAGTGGACCATTGTTTTTTCAGAGATAGCCCGATTTGAGCAGTGGCGGTGTTGGGGGTGGGGGTGGGGGACAAGAGGCAGAGCAGAACAGGGGTCTGGATAGGTTCAGCTTGCTTTCCTCCCCATCCTCTAATACATGGTCTGCTTAGGGGCACTGACCACCAGGACCAGATTTGACTTGGTTTGTTGATAGCTGCTCCAATACAAGCATGGCCCACCCTCAATGCTGCTGCAGCAGTTTGCCTGCATGCCCTGAGATTTTGCTTCCCTCAGTGCCTGAAGCATCTTATTTTCAGAATTGCTTTGGGACATTCACAATCAGAATGAAGACCATTCTAAGCAACCAGACTGTGGACTTCCTGGAAAATGTTGATCTTTCTCTGAAGGATTGGACAGTTATTGTGAAGGGGCCCAGAGGAATCCTCTGCAGGGATTTCAACCATACATATCAATATAGAGCTCAGTCTCCTTGGAAAGAAGGAAAAAAAGGCTCTGGGTGGACAAGTGGTAGGGAAATTGCAAAGAACCTCTTGCAACTGCAAGCACAATGTGTAGTCACGTGCAAAATGTGATTAAAGGTATTACCGAGTTTTCATTACAAGACAAGTTCTGTACGTTCACTTCCCCATCAGTGTTGTTAACAGGTGAGCCATATTTTTGATTGACATCAGAAATTCTTGAGTGAAAGATATCCAAAGAGGGCAAATGAGACTAGGTGTTGCTGGTTTCTCAAGCCCCAAAAGATGAGTTAATTCTTGAAGGAAATGATATTGAACTTGTATCAAACTCAGATGCCTGAACCAACAGGCCATAATAATCAAAAACAAGGATGTGTGAAAGTTTAGAGATGGTATCTGTTTCTGTTAAAGGCACAATGCAACAAGCAGATGAAAAAGTTGGAAAAGATGCGTCCTGAGGAATCAACAATTATTCGAATGTCAAATTAAAAACACTTGTCACTTGAAAAAGTAGAATGAAAGAAAATTGAAGGACAATATCAAACATCCTCAATTTCAAAATTTCTGCTTTACCTTTATTCTTTTCAGTAAGAATAAATGCTATGAGGTCCTCAATCTTATCATCCACTTATGGTTTTCTGAACTTCAAACTTTTCTGAACATGATTGTTTCTTTGCTTGTTCTTTTTTTCCTCTTTATAGCATTATTTTCCTTTGAACTAGAAACCTTAGATTGTGACAATGTAATTCTTGAACTTTTCATTTTGTAATTCATTTCAGGAGGACACTGGTGGATTCTTTGTATTTCTACTTTATCTTCTAGTTATAAAAGATCTGACTCTACTAGTACCTGAAACTTTCTCTACTAGAAAGATGTCTAGGTTCCTTCCTCCCTCCTCCCCTCCACCTTTTTGATCATGGCTTGCAGGTTGTAAAATGGTTCTTACTTTTCCTTCTTCATTCTGTTTTCCACAAAATTTAGTTTTACTTTTGATACCTTACTTTTTAGCCCATTGACAGTCTTGATCTCCTAGAGTCATGACTTCAACTTGATAAATCCTAATTTTTGTGGTTTGGGCTGGGTCTTGCACACTTATGTCAAGCTGTTCAAATTTTTCTTCTCATTGATACTGAATTTCTTTATGACTCTCATTTAAAAATCAATTTTTCACCTCTTTGAAAACACTTGAACTCAACCCTTCCAGGAACTCTAATAAAATGTGTCCAAAGTGTTTTTCTTTTTTTGTTATACTTGAGGCTTTGTTACAAGCTTTGGAGTTATTTTCTTCCAGGTTTGTCTTGGGTGCCCTTGACACCATACTATATCTTAAGATTATTTCATTTCTTAATTCTATTCCCTCACTCTGGACTTTGTCTTAGATCTGGGCTCTATAGAATCCTGGGAAAATGTCTAGGATATGATTTCATTGAATTCTTCTACTTCTTAGGAAAGTATTGAGTTGTATTCTTGTATCTCAAAGGTTGCTCAGTCTAGAGAGCTGCAATTTTGCATACTCTGGTATGATGCAGGGCAAAGTCTGATCAC
This sequence comes from Macrotis lagotis, assembly GCF_037893015.1. NCBI lineage: Eukaryota > Metazoa > Chordata > Mammalia > Peramelemorphia > Peramelidae > Macrotis > Macrotis lagotis. Next base: position 385,891,300 of record NC_133666.1, read on the forward strand.
TATTCTTAGTCTGAGCTCTGCAAGTTCTTGATCTTTCTCTCTCTACTGCTTTATACCATTCATGAGGTCATGGTGACCCAGTTTTGGTCTTAGATCCCTATATACTTCTGTCTTGCCAGTTACTGTGCTGGAATATTTCTCATGTGGAATGTTCTTGATCATTTCATCTCCCCAGGTTTTTCAGACCTCTATCATCCTGAGTACAAAAAAAAATGGTACCTAAATTGAAGCAAAGAAAACATAACTTTGAGCATAATGTATAATTATTTTATATAGACTTTCTTGAAATGGAAATTTATTGCTTTATATTTTGAATTTTTGTGTTGCTGTACAGGTGGCTATGGCTTTTTGAATTTCTTATTTTGTTTAAGTTTAAAATAAAAATTCATGAGAAGGCTAAAATAAAAAGGTGCACTGTGATGTCTGGCTCTATTGCCTATTCAGGCCTGTCATACCTTTGTAGAGTGCATTTTCCTAAATCTATGTAGATAAAGTGGGCTATTTTTGCTTTTACTTTCCCATCCAGGATCTATTAATTGAAGTGCTAGACTACTAGATGATCTTCCCCATCCGTATGTACTAGGAACAAGGATGGGGTGCTAATCATTCCATGAGGCTCTTACTGAAGCAGCACTTTGAGTTGCTCTGTGACATGGTTAAGTAAATGTAAGAAAGCATGTAACTGTTGTAAGATCCTTTCCCCTCTATTTTCAAATGTGATGTTCTTGACTTGATTTTTCTTAGTGTGGCTGAGCCATATCTAAAACTTTTTGCCATTCTTGTACCTGGATCAGCTTTGACTTGCATGTTTGTGAAAAGGATATTCCAACCAAATTCATTAGAGAGAAATCCTGTTATATGCAATTTCTGTAACCCCCATGGGAGCTATTAGCAATGCTCTATTGCTTTCCTTATGTTGCTTATCACTCCCTAGATGATGGCATAAAACTCTTGTCAAACTCTTTACATAAGAATCCACAAGCAATCTGGACACTTTGGAGAAGGAAGCATGACTGTAGCACATTCTAACTTTGGAGTAGGGTTACATTTCACCAGATTGAATAGAAATACTGTCTTACAGTTCTAGAAAACCACCTTGAGCAGAACACCAAAAGGGGGTTAAAAGCAGAGACTGAAAAACTTTGTGTGCACTACCTGCCAAGTACTCCACTGCAGAGAGTTCATGTTTGGAATGGGTATCTGGGATCCCCTTAGAAAAGGTGCTACCCACTTGGTGGCTGGTACTCTTCTTTCAAGTTGCCCCTTCAAAAAAATTTCTATTTATCACTTTTCTCTGGATGCAGATAGCATCTTCTTTAATATGATTTTTTGTAACTAATGTGAATAGCTAGCTTAATCTCAACTTGGCTTTCACTGTATGACAGTAAAGACCAAGAAACAATTTGAATAAAAGAACCAAAAGTATCCTGCCTTTTTTTTTTTTAGTTTACTATTTCTAAATGATTATCTTGGTGACTTTTCTATGCTTCCTCTGAAACAGAGGAAAGCTGATGGTATCATTCAATGACACAATCAAACCAGCTCTTCTGTTACACCAGATGTTTCCAAAAACTAGCACCTCTACTAGGGGACTTTTTTTTTTTTTTTTTTGCTTGAACCTTTCCATTTGATATTAAAAATGAGGATTCATCGAGGACCTTCATGATCTTTGCCTCTCTCAAGAAATGAAAATAACCTGTTAAAGCTTGTAGAATCTAGAATGATGAGGGTATAACTTCAAGAAACCAAGCTCTTTTCAAGGGCTAAGAGGTGGGTGAGATTTGTGTTAGACATATTGTACTATTGGGGGGGGGCACATGGCTCCCTTCTGCCAGAAGTCCCTTGTTCAAGCACAGACCTGAAGCAGCTCAAAGGTGTTACAGTTTTAGTGATGCTGGTGGATGACCTGTGTCTATAGATCTCCAACTAGTTTTTTCAATACTCCTCCCTTTAGCTTTTTTGCCTCCCAAAGAAGGCAGGATAGATAGCAACTTGGTGTTTTCATCATAATTTTCCAATCTAAAAGAGTACATGGGCAACTTTTCTATACTGAGGTATAATGAGTTAATTTTTAGATGAATACAAACTTTCCTTTTAATTATAACTCCAATACAAGCTATGAGTTTCATTAATGTTCAAGGCCAATTACATATATAATTACTAGGATTTGTACCCTAGCACTTGTAGGGTAGTATAAAAATTTTGTCCTATCTCTATTCCTAAGCAGCCAGTAATGTGGCATCATGATTTTCTAGATGGCTTAATAGCTTTCCACCTCCCCATCAGCCAGTAGTAGATTGTGAGTAGTCATGATTCCCAATTTTCTTCTTCTAATATTCAACCAAAATCTTGCCAGTGAGGCAAAAAGTTTCATAAGTTCATTAAGGTCAATGACTGCTAATTCTAATATGATAGACAAAGTAGCTTAGGATATGGAGACCAAAGGTCAAACTCTATAGGCAGGCCTTGCAGCTATAGGGATCTGTGGTATATTGCTTTTCCTAAGGAAAGGTAAAATGTTTAGGAATAGAATGAATTAGTCTCATCTAGAGAGCCAACAAAAGGCAACTCTATGCTTAATCCAGATATCTTTGGATATCATAGTTATAAGTAATGTTGCTGGGGTGTCAATAGGGAATTGTCCCTCTTGTTCCCAGAATCAATGGAATTTTGAAATTGGGAAGAATTTCAATAGCCCTCTTGTCCAAACTATACACAAATCTCTCACTATAATTTTTTTGTCTTGTTTGTGCTTGAATAAATGCATCTAGAGGAGAAAAAAGTCAGTTTCTTGAGACAAGCACTATACTGAGTGTGTCTAGCTTGCTATTTTGAGGAAAACATTAGTGATTTCATGGAAGTTTCCATGATGTATCTTCTACCTAAATTATCTTCATTGTGATGCTTCAAATGTTGAAAGACTACTATCATGTTCTTTCTGATTTTTCTCCTACTGCAGACCATTTATAGTCAAATGAACTCAAGGCAAGTTGATTTCATTTGCACACTTTCTAACTTATCATTGGTGTTCCTAGAACTAAAATACCCCTAGCTGAGGTAAAGTATCATAGGATTATCACTTCAATATTTATGAAAGCTATGATTCTGATTCCTTTTCTGGAGATGGTATTAGCCACTTGAAGGAGTAGCAAGGTGACTTGATAGATTGGTTTGCATTTGAAATCGGGAAGAACTGATCTGATATCCTGAATAGCTTACTAACTTATCCTAGGCAGATAATTTCATCTTTTCAGTCTGAAAATAGAGATAAATAGCACCTACTTCTTGGGGTGAGGAGATTCAAATGAGATATTAAAATGCTCTGCAAACCTTAGAGAACCATGTTAAGTGGTGCTGATAAAAGTATTCTGTTCTGGTAATTTTTGTATGTTTCCCTAATCACATGTGCTTCAGAATAGGAATATTCCCCCCCTTTAAGCATAAGTATTTAAAACTTTGATCTCATATTGGAAATTCAAATTTCAATGACATTGGGTCACTCTTACAATGCTTGATCTTTCATGCTTACCTTCTATTTTAAAGACTGTTTACCTGCCTGTCCTCCATAGAGCATTTAGAATGTCTCAGTATGTATATCTTGCTGAGGCAATTAAAGTATTATTACTAACTTTCCCTATGTGGATAGTCTTCTACCATGAACAATTATTGCCATTAGCCTTTACTTCATCTGCAATTCTTATGCAGAAGAAGTAGTAAAGGACCTTTGTGTGGATGGAGACAACTGACTCTGGAATTGGCACCTGGATTCAAATTCTGTTTGCAACATGGCTTGCTTATGGGAATATTAAATATAAAAAATTGATAACACTAATGTGGTACCATAAGGCACAGTGAGAGGTCTTCATTTAGAGGAAGTGCCTCAATGGATAAAAGGTGTTGCAATTGTCCCTCTAAGTTGATGAATAGAGAGGCAACTATTATCTCCCTCTCCTTCAGTTTCCTCATCTGGATATCTTCACCTTTTGAATTTTCTGAACTGTGGTTCTTGGCCATCCTTGAAACTTGCAGGCACTCCAGCTTGCTGACTCTACCAGTGCTGCTACCCTTCATTGATAGTACCATTCAGAAGACCGCCTTGATACCTAGATAACTCCTAGAGTGATGAAAGAAACATTTGATGATGAATTCTTCTGGTGCTATTTCTCTAATGTTTCTCATTTATAATTCATACTTGGGTAATGTATTGACAAAATACTGAACTTAAAATCTGATGCTCACTGGTTGAGTTTTGCATTCTCCCAGAATTTCTTATTGCTTTTTTCATATCTTTTGGTGGAAAAAAGTTTAGAGGGAGTCCACATATCTACCTTCTGCTTTCTGAAACTCTTCTGTATTTTCCCAGGAGTTGGATTTCTTTTAACCAAAGACCAAAGTCTGTATGTGGTCTTTTAATCAAGTACAGACTAAAGTCTGTAGAGTCTCAGGGATGAAATCAATCAGTTTTGCCTTTCATAGTTGTGTCTAAAAAGACAGTCTAACCTGTCAAAAGAATAAATTTTTGTGAGCTAAATCAGATGAAATTTTTTTCCCATGGGATTTACAAGACTGTTAGCTTTAAAGAAAGTTGCTTGCCCCTACGATTTTTTGTTTGCTAGAACTCTAGCTTAGATACTTGTGAAAAATGTCTCTCCATGTTTGCTGCCTTTTGCACATAACTCAAACTGCAATTTGTGATATCTTTCATGTATGATTCCTGACAGAGCCTGATGATTTAGTAAATCCTCCCTCCCATATTTCTTGAAACAGGTCAAGATCTCATTGGTCTTTTGGTCCCCAGCAAGTCCTGGGAGATCATTTTTAGCTATGGGAAAAACCACTTCTTGATTCTGATTATCCTATGAATCTTTTCATGAAGACATGAGGTCAAAAAATAGTTTCCTATACAGCAGTTCAAAGGGGAAGCTAAGCTTAATATTTTCCCATGGGGCAATATGGACTATTTTTTTTTTAGATTTTTTTTAAGGCAATGGGGTTAAGTGGCTTGCCCAAGGCCACATGGCTAGGTAATTATTAGGTGTCTTGAGGTCGGATTTGAACCCAGGTACTCCTGACTCCAAGGCCGGTGCACTATTCACTGCACCACCTAGCTGCCTCAATATGGACTCTTAACAGCCCAACTGGAAGAACTTTTACCCAGTCTTCTTGAGTTTTTTGGCTTAACAGCTAGAATGATTGAGCATACTACTCATCTCTTCCTGATGCCTGTGGGCATACTCATACTGAATGAAGAGAATGTGATGTTTGGTGCTCATGCCATTCCCCAAGTTACTTGAGAAATAAAAACAGGACCATTATCACTCTAAAGAATGACAGACCTCCCCCCCAGGTGGGATTATTTCTTTCAAAAGATCCTTTAAAATTTCCTGTGCTTTCCTACTTCTATATGGTCAAGTCTCCACTAGGTTTGAAAGAATGTATCCATTGATAGGGGACATATGTGTAAAGTCTTTGTCAATATTCCCCCAATAGTCCTCTCTCCTTTGCACAGATTTAAGAGTAGAGGCCTAATTTCCCCTCAGGGTTTACTTAAGCACAAAATAGGTTCATCTGAAGTGTCCCTTATTTTGTGGTTTATAAAGACAGATTTTGCTAAAGACTAGAGAACCTTTCTTTCCAAGGGAGCTCCCTGGTGCAACCCAAAAGAATTTTATACTGCCTTCCCTCTGTTGTCTTTGGTTAAGGCTTGTTTATGAAAGCTGTGGGAGAAGAGTTGTAAGGCTGAAGGAGCTGAGAAATTAAGAGTTAGTGAGGGTTGCAGCCTCTTCCCTATAACTATATCTGAATGACCTCTCTGGTCTCTATAAAACATGACAGACATTCCTTGGATTATGTTCAGAATTTCTTAAACCTGTCTAACATGGACTTCTTTGCTATGAGGTATTCCCTCTTTCCAAATAGCCCCATGTGCATGTAAAACATAAGGCATATTTTGAGTCATATTTTTGTTTTGTCTTTCCCTAATTCGAGAGCTATATGATAAGTGTTCTGCTTTCTGGGCAAAGGACCCAATGGGAGGGGCTTAGTTTATTTGGTGTTGTAGAGACTGACAACTGCATGTCCTGCTTTTCTAATGCTTTCTAAGCTAAAATTAGACCCATTTTATGCCATTTCTCATCTGAGTTTGAGGGGAAAATACTTTAGATCAGGTTGTCTAAGAGCAGACTCGAATCTATGACTTCCTCAGCTATGAACTAAGCTACCAGATAATATTACCTCTGAAGGAGGGTTATTGGTTATGAGTGTGTGGCAGACGCAGAGATAAGTCCAGGGTGTCTAAGAGGAAGGCTTGATATTTAGTCAGCCTACTGCTGGAAAGTCATTGATGGCCTTTGGCTTCCAGGAACCACTGTACTGTGAAGGTTATTTTTCTTTTAAAGGCTGATCTAAAGTTCTATTAGCATAGTGGTTGTAGCTATCACCTGGAAACAAGCTGCTACTTGATCAAGTTATTTTTGAAAAGTAAGCTACAAGTCGAAGATTGGTCTAGAGGTTGGTCTGAATTAAAGCTCCCAGAGCCTGACCTTGCTTCTCATCAAAGTGAATGATTCTTTGAAATTAGGCAGAACTAATACTGGGGATATGGTCAACTTAATGTTCAAAATCTCAGGTTTTTGCCTGATCAGGAGCCCAACCAAGGGGAGTTTGTCAGGGCCCCGAGTTGAATCATAAAGGGGCTTAGCAATTATCCTCAAATTTAGTATTCAAATGCTGCGGAATCCAGATTCCCCAAAAGGCACCACAGTTGCTGCTCAGTGGTGCAGAGAAGGAGACAATTTTTCTCTTTATTTTTATCCATATACACATGCATATTTCCAAGTTACAAAAATTCCCTCCCCTCCCCTCAGCAGAGAAGTCATGATAGCATTTTACACACAAGTGTATAAAAACTTGTATACAAATTAGTAATTTTTGGCATGAGGAATTAAGATTAAGGGAAAGAGATACTCAAAATTTTTATAAAGTGGTCATCAAATTTGGAAAGGTTGTTGTTTTTCTCCCTCTGGATGGGGTATAATTTAGTCTATAGTCAAATACAGTTGTCCTCCCTCTCCAGACTGCCTTGAGGAGCTGCTTCATCAAGGTTGTAGTTGATGTGCGTTGTCTTCTTTGTTCTACTCCCTTTGCTCAGCATCAGATCCTGTAATTCATTCCATGCTTCTCTAGTCTGACCATTTTATGGTTTCTTATAGAACAATAGAATTCCATAGCATTCATGTACCATAACTTGTTTAATCATGCCCAAATTGACTGGCATCCCCTCAATTTCCAATTCTTTGTCACTACAAAAAAGGCTGGTATAAATATTCTGGGGTATGTAGAAATTTTCCCTTTTTTTATAATTTCTTCTGGATATAGACCTAGAATTGGAATTGCTGAGTCAAAAGGTGTATTCAACTTCATTGCTCTTTGAACATAGTTCTATAATGCTCTCCAGAAAGGTTGGATCCATTCACAATTCCACCAGCAGTGTCCCAATCTTCCCACAACCACTCCAACATTGATCCATCTACCCTTTTTCTCATCTTGGCTAATCAGGTGTGAAACGTTTTAATTTGGATTTCTCTAATCAATACTGATTTGAAGCATTTTTTCATATGATTATATATAGCTTTAATTTCTTCTTGTAAACTTCATATCCTTTAACCATTTATCAATTGGGGAATGACTTGTGATCTTATAAATTTGATGTAATTCACTATGTATTTTGGAAATGAGACCTTTATCAGAACTCCTAGTTGTGAAGATTGCTTCCCAGCTTTCTGCTTTCCTTCTAATTTTGGCAGCATTGTTTTTATTAGTGCAAAAACTTTTTAAATTTAATATAGTCAAAATCATTCATTTTGCAGTTCATAATGTCCTCTAATTCTTGGTCAAAAAAATTATCCCTTTTCCATAGATCAGTGTATTTTTGGTCTATTTAATACAACCCTCAGAATTTAATGGGTCCCAATTTTGAAGGGATATCAAGTGGTCTATCAAGTAAGGGACAAAGATAAAAGCAGGAGGGGTTTAATAAGAAAATTGAGTTCCCATTTTCACCATTCAATTTCCCTCTGCAACAAGAGGGCAAGCAGGAGGAAAGAACAAAAACGGGTATATTCAAACAGCAGTTCCTCAAACTGATGGGGGAGAATTTTGTCTGTAGCTATTTCTTAATTTGTCTCTAGATACTTCTTATTTTTCCTTCAATGTCCATAACTTTGAGTAGAGGGGTAAAGTTTACCAGAATGGTTAAGCAGAATTGATTGTTAGCCCAGTTTTAATTGGCTTATCTCTGACTCTGAGCTCAGCCATGATAGAGTGAAGGGATGAAGCCTCTCCATCCATTCCTGAAATAGCCTTTTCTCCAGTGACCTGACAGCCTGAAATCTGAATTTGACAGGTGAGGCAACTTTCTGGGCAAATTTCTGGAAGGTCACTCACTTTGCCAATGGTTCATTCCATTGCAGCCTAGCAGGTCCCTAGAGACATTGGGGGGGGGTGCACTCATGAATTCATGAGCTTTTTCATTGCGCTAGAAACAGACAATCTCCCCCCACTACCACAGTTAGAAACTTGGACTGAGTCACCTGTCAGGACAGCTAGGAGCTGGGCATTCTGTTCTTGGTTAGTGACTGCTAACAACTGTGCCTTCTTGGCACTACAAGACTTCCCTCCTTCAGCCATGTTCCTGTGATTGAACAAAAGCCACCTCCAACAATTGAGGTTCCAGGTTCCAAGTCCAAGCTTTTGTCAAATATCAGCAGAGGGCTGACTGACAAAATGCATACATGATGCCCAGGGGGGACATTTCCTTCAACAGTGGCTTCTAAGTATAATTATGCATAGATTTCACAAGTCTGTATTGGAAAAGAGCTGGGTTTTCCTCAGAATCCTGTATAAGCCTGTCAACATGAGGCAGGGAGTTATGGAAACAGATTTTGTAATCTCTTATCTGCAACTATGATGTAAATTGACTTCAATTATGCCATTGTTAAATGTAAATTTTTACAATGGCTCCTTATTTCCAACCCCTAGCTTTTCAACCTTTTTTGCCTGGTTTCAGTCATGTAAAAGGAGGAATATCCTCTTTGCCCTCAGTCTCCATACTCTTTAGCATCCAGAGAATAGACAAGACTATTTAAAATCTGACCTAATCTCCCCCTGTGGTATGCAAACTCAGTTGAGCCTTGACCTAACCAGCTTTCCCTGTCTGTCTCTCTGCCCTCCCCCCAAAAAAAACCCTCCCCTAGCCTTTTGTTATTCACTCTTGTTCTCAAAGTACTTGTTGCTTCTCCAGGAGAAAAAAAGGGTTTTAATCTGTATACTTTGTAGGCTCCTATAACAAATCCTGAGCAGTTTTAAATCCCAGGGAGGTGTGAATTCTTTCAGCATTTAAAACTCTTGATCTTAAATTTGGGGACACCAAACCTTGGCAACAAATTCCCTTTTTAATACCTTCTATAAGGTAAAATATATGTTCCCATCTCTCCCTATCCCTGTTCTGAAAATCTCATCTGGGATCAGCTGCAGAAATAGCTCCAGGGGAAATCTATATGGATCTCTTCTTCTTGTCTTGGCCTTAGTCTGCAACCTTCTGAGTCAGACTCCAAATGCAATCCTTTGCTTCTCTTCTGCACAGCACATTAGAGTAGAAAATTCTCATTTCTCCACGACAGTTCATATTGCAGAGACTTTCTTTTAACCCCTCAGTGAATTTGGGGGTATTTTCAGAATAGAGACCCAGCTTTCCTTTCAGCTGAGCAAAATCTGACCCTGGAAAAAGGGACATAAACTTAGGATCCATTCCTCCTTGAGGATCTGGAACTTCTTTCAATGGGTAAAGTTCTATAGGGGAATCCCTTTCAAGATTGGTGGAGTTAAAGACTATTGGTGGTTAAGAGGAGAGGGAAGGGGGGGGCAGGGTGGAGAGGGAAAGAGGACTGAAAAAAACCTTTGACTCCTAGTTTGAGAAGGGCTTAGGTAAGAGTTCAAGTGACAGAGTATGATCTGACCTACGCTTTAATGCCAGTTCATGCCTGGAATCTGATCTTCATTTTGAATCAGCCTTTTCCTTTGCTGGGACCTCCTCCTTTTCAGCCTGCTTTCGAATACTTCTTTCCAGGAATGGACTTGATGGATTCTGTTTTGGCTTTTTCTTGTCCACCAGGTATGTATGGAGGGGAATGTACCATTAGTTGATGGTAGAAATCTGGTATAAGGGGTGCCTGATTCTCTATGGGAGAAATAGAGGGAACCAGAGACTTGAGTGGGGCACTTTTTAGAGGTTCTGAGCCTGCAGTGGACAGATTGGAGATTGGGACTGTTGCTGAATACAGGGCTGTAGGAGGGAGGAGGGGGGGCCTTGCAGACATCCCCACAATGTCATCCAGAACATCTATCTATTCTTGATTCCCTTTGCTAGGAGTAGCTTTTTCAAAAGCTCTTTTCCTTTTGGGTAGAGTTCTGGTTTTAAAGATAATACAACAAAGTCTTGTACATATGAAGCCACTACTATTCTCCATGGGTTTTTTTGGTAAAACCAGTCTAATTACATTATGGTCTCATGTCTGAGAATTCTGTGAATCAGCCACATTTCTTGTCCATCTAGATTATACCTAGGCCAATCTCGAGTAAGAATTTTACAAACTACTCTCATGGATGACTTGAAGCTCTCAAGTTCCTTCCAAGTGAGATAATACACAGTGGAAAGGAGAACTCTGATAATAAGACTTTCCCAAATTTCTTTGATACTAACAATGACCCCTTCCAAAATAAACAGGCCTTCACACTGAACAGTAACTTATAGCCTAAAGAGGAGAATCCTTTAAGCTCTAAGCTGAATTTCCACTGGCGGCTCAATACCGCACAGGGAAAAAACATCCTAACACTGCTCCTCTCAGAAGCATCATTGAGGGAAATTAGAGTGACTTGCTCAAAAAAATGGCATCTTACTTGCTGTGGTTGATCATCCCCACAAAATTCACACTACCTGCACCTCTTCTCCTGAAAATCCCTGGAGGCAAGAGAAGGGTAATTTAAAAAAAATATATAGGTTGCATTGGAAAGGCTTAAAGGAGTGGTCCAACACCTACAGAAGGATGATGGTCAGAGTGGTTGTTCCTTTGTAGGATTTCCAAAATAATGTCAAGTTTTTGGAAAGTGAACTATATTTGAATTAGTGAAGAACTTTCAGACAATATGATTCTGGAGTGCATGTGTAAAAAGAGGGGGAAAAATTAGGAAGTTACAAAAAATAAATAATAGATGAATAATAGAGAAAGCTTTTCAGTTAAACATTTAGAGTTAAGAATTGTTTAAAAACTACATGGAGACTTTATGCACAGTAGTTGAAACAAGGCAGACCACTTGTCTGATCAGGTCTCATAGGAAAGGCAAGAGTGAAGCATACATCAGTCTCTCCTTATGTGCCCCTCCAGGATCCAGTGGAAGGGGTGGCATTTTGAAGTGGTCAGCATCTGGTATAGGGAAGGTTGCTACAGGAGGGACTTCTACCTGAGTTAAGATAACATTTACCACACTTGCATAATTAGCCTAACCCATAGGCAAATACGTTGCCAAGATCTTTCAAAGTGGCCTAGAATTCACAAGAATATAGGCATTTGTTTGCCAGGAAATGAGGTTCAAAAAAAGTCAAATATGAAACAGTACAGTGGTACAGAAAATTGTTTCATATTTGTGTATATATATTAAAATTACAATATTTCTCCATGCCCCGATTCTCTGCAACAGTAAAACCAGAAAAGTAGTCTTATAAAAATCCATAACTTTTATTGGGACTCTAACTGTGATATCTATTTTCAGACTTCCGTGACTGGTTGTTTTTTCCTCTTGACTTGCTAGGGTTTCTAGTCTTATAGCAAACTGTTCTATTTCTAGGCTTTGAGTATAGGATCCTGAGTAGCCCTTTATCAGTTAACCATCCTAATTTGATTACAAAATGGCAGACACTTGTGAAAGTTCTTTATAAGGTAAATGCTTCCTATTTGCCCTTTAATAATACAGCATGTCATGAGTTCACCTTGAACACACACATAAATACTATGTGTATAGTCTGTGTATTTTAGAAATTTTAACTTTGCCTAGTGAGTTTCCTCTTCAGATCAGTCTTTATAAGTGTAGAAAGATTGAACTCGAATATTGGTGCAGAGGAAGGCTTAATGTGACCTTGCATGTGACATTAATGACTGAAATTAAAAACCAACCAGACTTAACTATCATTGCTTTCCTGACAAGGAACAAGGAAATCTAATCCCCTTTTTATATGTACGGTCATCTACAGCTCCATTGTAGTCCTCCAGAGGCTTGATGATTATAGGCACTGTCTGCCTACAATTTGGAGTTCTTGGATTGGAAATACTCACATGACTTAGCCCTTATGGGAAAGGAAACTTACTGCTGGAATAGGAAATTCAGAGGTGAGGAAACGTGTTCTTATATAATCAGACACCTTCTGAGAGTAGTGACCTCAGAATTAGAACCAGTATCTATATCTGTACCAGAGGTGGGATTTCTGAGCCTTAAGACTGCTTCCCTCTCTGTAAAATTAAGTTTTGTGCTCTGTTTTTGTATAATCTCTTCACTTTCAGTTTGCCTCTCCACATGTAAGTCTTAGTGGATGTAACCTAAGTCATTGAGCAAAAAAGTACACACATACTGAAGATGTTTTCCTTTGTCTCATTAAGTTCAAATAAATTTTAGCATATTGAAATGCATTTCATCCGCACAGAAATACTTGTAAGGGGATACATAAAGCTTCTTGCAAGATGACTTTCTTTAATTGCTCAGTTTTAGGTGAATCTTACTAGAAAAGGTGAGGCTATGATAAATTAGCTCAATAATTTAACATTGTGCCTTGGAAGACAAATCCTTGAGTTGATGCTTATGTCCTGGTTCAGTTTGAATACATACTCTATCACTAAGAACTTCCTTTGATGCTTGTTGGGGAGGGGAACTGAAATTCAATCTTTATCAAATCTATGCCTTCAGCCAGGAGAGTGGTCTTTACTCTCTAATTCATCACTTTCCAATTTAGTGATTGTGCAGATGTCAGTGCTCTGTGAAACCTTCCCCAACCCAGTCCTAGACAATCTCTGCTTTGATCAGTATAGGATACGCTTCACTAGAAAGAAAAGTCATTCTTCCATTGAAAGCAAAGCAATTCATGGATTGAACTTTTACCTTTGAAAACTTTGAAATTTAGCCCCAGACTATGTGGTTAACCATCCAGGTTCTTAATCACATTCTGATTAGCAGGTAATGGGAGCAATTGCCATTATTTCTTATGTAGGGGGACAGTTCTTTGGTTATCATGGAAGTTTCTATTTTATACAATTGTTATCTGAATGATCAGTTCATGGACTTTTAAGTCTCTTTACTATGTCAGTCATTCTACTAAGCTTTTAGTAAAGAATGGAAAAAATTTCCCCTTAAGTAGCCTCCATTCTAATGGGGAGGGGGAAGATGGAGTAATGGAGTAATTCTTCCTCTTCTAATTTGGTATGATTTAAAAAAAATCTAGCTCACTAAAACTTTAGTCCTATTGTGTGAAATATTGAACTCAACCTAATCTGTCAGCCTGCTGTCCAGTTTTCCCAACAGACTGGTTAAATAGTGATTCCATTCATCAGTAATATCTTTGGATTTATTGAACTCTATATTATTGGTGAGTTTATACTGAATCTGCTTCACTGATCCTTTCTTTTTTCTGGGACAAAATCATTGTAATGGTTGTGTTCAGGAGTATAACTTGAGTGTATAGTTTGTAATATAGTAGAATAGTTTGAGATCTGTTATCAATCAATAAATATTTATTGAGTGCCTGCTATGTGCCAGACATCCTGCTAAGTGGTAGGACATACAAAAAAGGGCAAAAAATGGTCAAATGGTCACTGCCCTCAAGAATCTTGTAATGGGAAGAATAATACATAAATAAAACAAGTTACATATGGGATAAATATGAAATAACAGAAGACCTGAGAATTAAAGTTTTAGAAATGTTTCCCATAAAATCTAAAATTTTAGTTGGGACTTGAAAGAAACCAAGGAAGGGCAGTAGACAGAATTGAACAAGAAGAATATTCTAGGAATGGAGGGACAACCAAAGAAAACACTTGGAGGCAGAGATGAAGTCTCTTATTCACGGAGCAAGCAGGAAGACAGTGCTACACATAGTGTGGAGACTAAGAGACTGGAAAGGTGTAGTGGGGGTTGGATTATGAAGAACTGTAAGTGCCAGAGATATTTTTGCATTTTACCCTGAAGGCAATTCAGAACCACTGAAGTTTAAGTAGAAAGGATGACATGCATGATTGAACATATGATTTGGCAGAAAAAATAGTGGCTGAATGGAGGATTGGATTAAAATAGAGAAGCCTGAGGCAAGTAGATTTTTATAGTCTTTTACAATAGTCCAGGAGTGAGATGAGGACCTCCACTACAGTGGTGGGCAGGATTAAAGGGGAGAAGTGGATATATTCAAGAGATAAAGTTGATAAGATTTGGTAAGAGATTTGATATGGGGGGTGGGGAGAAAAATGAGAAGTCAAGGATGTACCTAGACTAGAAACCTGAAAGACTAGTAGAATGGTGTTGCCCTCTATAGTTACAAGGAAGTATTGAGTTTTGGATATATTGAGTTTTGATATATCTATTGGACTTCCAGCTTAGTATGTCTGAAAGGCAGAGATAAGATTAGTGGTCAGCAAAGAGTTTGGGGATTTGAGAATCCCAGTACTTATGTTTGTCACTTGAGCCACTCAAGGCCAGGATGGACTGACCTTGAAGGACTGAACCAGGAAAGATCAACCAGCCTTGGGGAAGGGTGTAATGCTCATCTTTATTTCTTTAGAGGCAGTGGTATTTCAGGTTTGTTTTCAAGAGATGGACTCTGGTTTTCATGGGTGCCGGGGTTTTATTTACAACGCCGGCTTCTTTATGCTAGTCCGTCCTCTTACTCACCAGTCCAACGCGTGATGAGTCTTCGGGGTACCTCCGGCCCCCACTCTTTGATGGGGGAAGAACCAGACAGAGTGCCTGAGGTGGATAATGAGTCTTTATTCTTCTGTGATCACATCCTGCCCCCTCCCAACCTCTCAGCAGACACTTTTATCCCTTCTGTCCTCCCTCCCATGAACTCTTACCCAATGAGGGGCCGAGTTCTGTAACATTCCCTTATAAGGTGATTATGTTTCCCCCGCTAAGCGACCGCCAAGCCTCTTCCCCCCCCGCCCCCAACATCTCCCCCTTTCTGTTTTACAAGGTTATCACTTGGTGTGACCTTAAGCGGTGCTGAGGTTAGCCTTAAGCGGTGTCATTTCTACTGGCCTCTGATAGCCGGGGGCGAGGAACCCTGTCTTAGGTCATCTCCTTCAACCCAGGACCTTGCCCGTCCTAGGCGCCCGACACCCTCAGGGCCTGTCTTAGGTGGCTGGGTTAGGAGAGGTTGCCCGTCTTGGGGTTTACCTCGTCTTACCCCTAGGTGTCACATGTCATGCATGGCGGCTAGCCAGACTTGGGGATCCTCCCCAGTCTCCATGGCCATGAAGGCTTTCTGAGTAAGAAGCATATAGCCCCTCTGTCGCCTAGCTAGGCGGCAGAAACAGACAACAAGTAGGGTGATTCCCAGAATCAGCGTCCTTGTTCACCCTCAAGGGGGTACCCTCCCGCCATCTGGCAATCCCTCCATGGTATGGGATCCTCGATGTCTTCCCCTGTGGCCACACATGAGGGGCCCCACCGAGGAATCGTGAAGTCCCGTTGAGTTTGATTCACCAGGGGTCGCCAACCCAGAAGGCCTCGGACCTGGGTCCCCTTTTTTTTTTTTTTTTTTTTTTTGTTTGTCCCTGCTGGGCTGACAGTCGTCTGCGGGAAAAGGCCGACGCAGGGGTCAGTCGGGGCAGTGCTATAGTTAAAATCGTTCTGCCCTGTGGAGTTGAAGTTCCAGGACCGATTTTCTTCCCCGATGTCGAAACATAGGGAGTTGTTCAGGTACCAGCAGAAGGAGTTCTGGACTGGTGCTTCAGCGGGGTCCATATATGCAGAAGGGAGCCCCATCGATGTATTGGTCACTAACAGCCGAGGGTAGATCGGGGAGTTCCGTGCTACCGGAAGGGGAGAGGGAATAACTCGGAGTATTCCCCATGTCGGATTTCCTTCAGATGGAGCACCTCCAAGGATCCCTACGACGATCAGAAGGCCTGAAAAAGGAAGAAATTCCTCTCACCCCGTAGGGTTGGGCATTAATCAAGGTCTCTTATCTTGTAAACAGGGAGCCATCTTTCTGGCTCTTCTATCTTATCCTCGGGATGAAATGACAGGTGGCCCTGTCTTCTGTTCTTTACCGTTACAGGGCCATGCCAACCTCCCTCTTCATCTCTCCACATGACTTTAGAGCCTGGTAGGGCCTTGGTGGGAGAGGGCAGGAGCGTTGGTTCTTTCTTAGCATGTCCTTTTGGGGAGAAAAATCTTTGGGCGGCTGTAGTGCCGTCATCCCTGACTTGTAGGAAATTCATGGTAAATGGTACCTGAGACAGGTCTGAATGGGTCAGTGACCTGCCAACTCCCCCTTTCTGTTTAAAGAGCGTAGTTTTGAGTGTGCGATTTGCTCTTTCTACCAAAGCTTGGCCAGTGGGATTGTAAGGGGATCCCGGTGGAATGGGAAATGGAAAATTCTTTGCAAAAGGAAGCAAAGGCTCTCGAGGTGTAGGCGGGCCCATTATCGGTTTTGATAGCCGAGGGGACACCTAAGACAGCCATCTGGGCATATAGATGTGAGAGAACGTGTTTAACCGCTTCTCCTGGCTGTAGAGAGGCGAAGGTGAAGGAGGAGAAGGTGTCCACCGAGACATGGATGTACTTACGACCCAGGTGAGTAATGTCCATCTGCCAAAGAGCATTGGGGCCGTTCCCACGTGGGTTAGACCCCTCTGCGGGGAGGGCTTGTCTAAAGGGAGCACAAGAAGTGCAGGAGCACACAATTTGGCGAGCCTCCTTCCGGGGAATGCTGTATAGGCACCGGAGCGACCTGGATGACAAGTGATACTTACCATGTGCCAGCTGGGCAGGTGTGGACAGGTTTAACAAGAGAGCCCTATCTGCCTCCGCATTGCCCTGGAATATGGGGCCGGTGGAAGAAACGTGAGAGCGCACGTGAAGAACAAACAGGGGGTGGTTTCTATCACGGAGGGAGGATTGCAGCTGTATAAGGAGTGGGCTAATGGAAGAAGTCGAGGAAATGAAGGCATCTTCTAAACGAGGGATTAGCATGGCACAATACATACTGTCAGTAATAAGATTAAAAGGGGTGTCTCTGTAGAGACGGAAAGCCTGAAGTATAGCATATAGTTCATTCTTCTGAGTGGAGTCAAAGGGGGTATCAAAAATCCAGGTGGCGGGTCTAGCAGGGTCATGGACCACAGCACGGCCCAACCTGGTAGCGTCAGTGAAGACATTAGGGCCGGTCACTGGTTCTGGGGACACTAGAGGGCGCGGGCGGGAAAGGTGCAGTTCAGCGAACACTCTAACCACGGGAGGTGGCGTGAGTCTGGTCTGAGAGAGGGTAGTCAGGACAGTGGCCCAAGCGATAGATCTATCAACTAGCGAGTGGGTCACCTCCTCTGGGAGGGTAAAGTTGAGGACAGGCAAGAGGCCAAAGAGACGCTGGCATCGCTCTGAGGCCTGAAGGCAAAATAAGGCCAGGGCCTCCCACCGGTCCCGGATGATGCTCTTAGTGGTCCGGGGGTATAGCCATTCAAGGCATCCATGTCTCTGGAATAAACATCCCCAGCCAAGGGAACTGTCCCCCAGTGTGTGGAAGAGGACAGGCGACTCCGGGTCGTATTGAACCAAGAAGGAAGAGGTTCTGCGGAAAATTTCCGAGAGCGCCTGTCTTGCCTGGGGGGTCCAACTTCTAGGGGATGACAGATGGGAGTCGCCTTTAAGGACATCATATAGATGTTGCATTAAGGAGGATGGGAGGGGCATAGCGGGACGCAGCCACTGTATGGCGCCAACAAGCCTCTGAAAATCATTAAGAGTAGTGTATCCCTCGACGTTGATCGGAGGAAGTGCCCTACTAATCTTTCCCGGAAAAATCCTATGCCCCAAGTAATCATAGGGGAAATCCATCTGTACCTTTTCCGGGGCTATGTGAAGCCCCTTCTTGCGGAGGACATGGGTGGTGCGTTGCAAGCAAGCCCGAGCCCCCGTCACAGAAGGTGCTGCAATCAAGATATCATCCATGTAATGTATGAGCATGCAATTCAGGAATTCTTTTCTGATAGGATGTAGCAGAGTATCCATGTAAAGCTGGCACAGGGTGGGGCTATTGGCCATTCCCTGCGGTAGGACGGTGAACTGATAACATTTACTGGGGGCTTGGAAATTGATCGCGGGGAGGGAAAAGGCAAATTTTTCTTTGTCCTCCGGGTGGAGGGGAATGCTATAGAAGCAGTCTTTAACATCAATCACTATAATAGTCCACACTTGTGGGACTGCAGTGGGCATAGGGAGACCAGGTTGGAGGGTCCCCATGGGTACCATGTTGGCATTTACTGCCCGAAGATCAATCAACATTCTCCAACTCCCCCCTTTCTTTTTTATGACAAAGACGGGGGAGTTATACGGGCTAAGGGACGGTTCCACTTTGTTCTCGCGCAGGAGGGTCATTACTATGTCTGTGAGGGCGATGAGCTTTTCTTTTGTCAGGGGCCACTGCTCAACCCAAATAGGTTTCTTATTAATCCATGTTATTCTGGGGGAAAAGCTCATCTCTAGAGTGGCCCCAATTAATTTCCCCGCAGGCTATCAGGGGTGGCAAGTGTCAGGTTAAGCTGGCTCAAGATGTCTCTACCCCATAATGCATAAGGGAGGTCGGGTAGGCACAGTGGGGTGAAGAGTCCAGATTCTTCCAAAGCTGACCACCGTAAGGCGTGTGCTGCTTTCATGGCAGATCTATTGCCCCCCCACCCCCGTCACTGCTTGAGGGCTCTGTAGGAGTGGCCACTCGGGCCTCCACCTTCCCCTATTTATGACAGAGCAATCGGCTCCAGTGTCAATTATCCCTTCGAGCTTCTGATTTTCCACCGTGACGGTTAACAGTGGTCGCCCAGAGCTGACCGGGTGGACCCAGTTCACATGAGCGGGAGGGGCCCGCAAGGGCAGCGCCTTTCCCACCTCTTGGCCCTGTTTTACCAAGGTGGGAAAGGGGTGGGGGTTTGTGACCCTTACGGATGTGGGACTTCCGGGACCAAAAATGACCTGGGTATGGGTGACTAAGTCCACACATCTCTCAGCCCCTGTGATGAGCGCTGGGAAAATATTTAGCTCGATGGGAATCATCGAGGTTTCCCAAGGCCCGATCTCTCTCTGCTGTGTCCCTTCTCTATAGTCAACCCTCACGGGGATAGTCACAGTGATGGGGCCGCTGTCTTCGAGCAGGGGGGGGGGGGGGGGGGGGGGGGCGGCCCGCGGCCCGCGGCCCGCGGCCCGGCCCCTCCCTTTTCCTTTTCCCGACTTCCCTTTGGATCGGCAGAACCTGGCTATGTGACCTGGCTTTCCACAGGAATAACAGGTCGGAACTGAAGTGGAGGGGGGCCGCTGCCTGCACTGTGCTTTGAGGTGCCCTGGCTTTCCGCACCCAAAACAGGTGGGTCTCACCTGCATACCGTGAAGGGCGGTCAGGAGGCTATCCTCCCGGTTCTCCATGGCAGTCACTAAGGCTTGAATTGAATCCTCGCTGGGCATGTCCAGCAATTTGTCAACAATTTCTTCTAATGAAGCGTCGGGGGGAAGGCTGCTAATGGCTGCGATCCCTTTGGGGCGAAGACCCTCTTTAATCAATTGTCTCATAAGTAGGTCAGATCCCGGGGTGTCTCCCATTATACGAGTCACTGTCTCTTTAACCTCGTTCACAAATGAGAGGGGTGTCTGATCTGCTCTCTGCTTCAGCCCAACCAACTTCTGTGTGGCTCTCCCCCCTTTCATGGCTCCAATCTTATCCCAAGCTGCAACATGTGTTTCTTTAACAGTCTCTAGCTCAAACTGGCCATACCGGGCCTGAACAGCAGGGTCAGTATAGGCTCCAGTTCCACACAGGAGGTCAATGGCTAAATCCAGGGGAGTATAACCCCGGGATTTTGCCAGCTTAGAGGCCTCTCTGCGGGCCTGAGCCTTAAAAGCTAAATATGAGGAGGCATCCAGGCACGCGGCTGCAATTTCGTCAAAGTCAGCAGGGGTCCAAGGGTGCGTAGCGAAGAGGTTTTGCATCAGTCTTTTTACATAAGGGGAGCTTGGGCCGTATTTAGTCACGGCCTCCTTAAGTTCCTTAAGCATCTTAAAAGGGACAGGGCGGTAGTCTCGGGCTCCAGTAAGGGGGTCCGTAAATACTGGGTAGAGGCCCCAGTCATCCCAGTCCACCTCCTCCCCTTTCTCTATTGCTATGGAGGCACTGGTGGCAAGTAGGCCGGATGGGCGGAGCCCTTGAGGGGATCTCTGAAGGGCGGACAAGGAACATGGGGGATTTTTTGCCTCTGTTTCCTGGCTGGGCCGCCAAGTCTGGGGCGCAGCAGCTGTCCAATCAGCACGGACTCCTCCCTCCTCGTCAGCAGCCTCCCGGTCCCACCTACTCACGCTCCTCTTCCTGCCACCCCTGAGGACTGTTTGCACCCCTCCCTTCCCGCGCTCGGAAACTTCCGGCCCTGAATCTCTAAGTGTGCCACATTCATCGCCCTCCCCCTTTCCTTTCTGTCTCGGTAAGGAGGGGCATGCGGCATTTTCTTCTCCCTGGGGGCCCCTTGTTCCCCCATTGTTTCTTCTAAGTTCCTCCCATGGATACAGGGGAGGGGGTGGCCTTCCCTCTTCCTCTGAGCTCTCTGAATCCGATCCCGCCAACGAGCTACCCACCTGAGTGCTGATTGGTCGTGCCAAAGTCACCTTCTGGGGATGCAGGGCTGCATCCACTATCTTATACACTGTAAAATCCTCAGGGGTCAGTTTTCCCGGGCAGGTGTCATCATAGGAGGCCATCTGCTGCCCTACCACCTTCCATTTACCTGGTTGGATCCCACTATGTTGCACCCAAGGGCAGATGTTCCAGATATTCTCAACAAAAGCACGGCACGTCTTGATAGGTAATTTACAGCCATGCTTAGCGCAGAGTTTATAAAGCTGCGCTGCAACGACCCCTTTCTCCTCCGGCTGAAAGGCGGGAATACTATTCTGCCCCCCCATGCTGTCTACTAGCCGAGGCTGCAATCCTAACAGGTGGCAGAACTGGAAAATTCCCGTTTGGCAAAAGAGAAGGAGGCAGCAGGGCACAATCAGACAGGCCAGCACGGCAAGGAGCGTGATTAGAGCGGAAGGAGAAAGGGAAGAGAAAGGAAGCATAGTCAACACAGTAGGGATATGTCCTTCAGGCAATATCTGAGAGTAAACGCCCTCTCCTTCCTCCCGGTCGGAAACGACCGAGGCTGTCTGGAGAATCCGACCAGCGGATTCAGACGTTCCCTAGCAAAATCAGGTCCCTGTTCCGGGCGCCACTTGCCGGGGTTTTATTTACAACGCCGGCTTCTTTATGCTAGTCCGTCCTCTTACTCACCAGTCCAACGCGTGATGAGTCTTCGGGGTACCTCCGGCCCCCACTCTTTGATGGGGGAAGAACCAGACAGAGCGCCTGAGGTGGATAATGAGTCTTTATTCTTCTGTGATCACATCCCGCTCCCCCCCAACCTCTCAGCAGACACTTTTATCCCTTCTGTCCTCCCTCCCATGAACTCTTACCCAATGAGGGGCCGAGTTCTGTAACATTCCCTTATAAGGTGATTGTTTCCCCCGCTAAGCGACCGCCAAGCCTCTTCCCCCCGCCCCCAACACATGGGAATCTTGGGATTAATAAAAATGCTTTGTAATTTCCCAAAAACAAATATAGCCTGTTCTCTTCTGGCATATCTCTGGTCCTAGCTCATTGTCCCTCTCTATCTCTCTCACAGTCTCAGTCTCAGTCTCATTCTCACTCCCACTCCCACTCCCAAATAAACATACTGTTGAACAAGTTCTATAGGGTATCCATTCAGATGCAAATTAAAATCTAATAAATAGACATTCTTTATTCCTGCACTAGCCATACTTGGGTAATTACAAAACTTTTTAAAGAGACCCTACAATATATTAGGAAATGATGTATTCAACATACTGGAAGTTCTGATTCTAGTTATTTGAAGATTCTATTAATGTTTATTATCCATGTAGAAGAACCATTTTAAAAAGTTTCTTCTCAGAGTGGCTAGGTGGTGGAGGAGATAGAGCACCAGCCCTGGAGTACCTGAGTTCAAATATGGCCTCAGACACTTAATAATTACCTAGCTGTGACTTTGGTCAAGTCATTAATCCCATTGTCTTGCAAAAGTGTTTTTATGAGGATACTACACATTTGTGTGCATGTGTATATAGTACAATAGTTTTATAGCAATGTCAAAATATGGTATAGTAGCATTACACTTTAAGATGTTAGCCTTATGTATTGAAAATGAGATTATAGTTGGACAATCACACTATTACCATTTGGAAAACAACTGGCAATTATGTCTTTAAATTAGGTATTTTACCTCAAATATAATTGAGTCATAAATCTAAAGGTTTATTGGTTATGCAATGATACTTTACTGAATTATTCTGATTTATTTAGTAATAGCAAAAAAGTTAAGCATGAAACTAAAAACCATAGGTATGTTCATACATGAATAATTAAAAATAAAACAAAGATAAAATAATGCATAACATTCTACATGTAATAAAAAGTTTCTTCTGGGATCATAAACCTTAACACAGATGATCATGTCTTAGTTTAAGAATCTCTGAAACTCTTTGGGTCTAATCCCAATTGTGTATTTCATATATCTAGATATCTACTTCTCTATTGATATTCAGAATGTGTGTATGTATCCCCTGATCTACCAATTTCTTCATTTAAATTCTGGGTTAATTTTTAAATTTAGATGTGTCATTGGCTAAGTCCTATCTTCCCCAAACCCTAGCTTCCAGTGCAAAAATATGTAATCTTTTATTTACACTTAAATATCTTATTTGTTTCTCTTAAAACTAGATGAAGTGTCACTGAAGTGAGTAACATTGGCAAAACGGTCTCTTATGTGAGATATTTACATTGCCTTAAAAACACTATTGGGGCTGGGGTCCAGGAAATTGAATATGGGGGAAAAAATATTTTCTGCACATGCTAAAAATAAGCCTACTCTTGTAAGCAAAACTCAGAAGTCAAGAAGGAATAGGAAAAAAGTAAAGGGAATATGGATTGTGAAGAATAGTGTTAGCAGCAGGGGTGGCAAAACAAAAATACAGATTGAGTTGATGAGATGCTAATAAACTTGTTGATATTTCTCAATGTCTTTGGCTGAGGGGAATGCAAAAAGTATTCTACAATAATTTTGTGATAGGTAGCAGTCAAGTTCCTATTAAACCAGATGATTGTCTTATAGTAGTACCTCATGAAGTTCTGGGTAAGTAATTCTTGATTCTAACCCTAGTTTTTTGAGTTTGGTGGTTTTTATTTATTTATTTATTTTTTGCTTTCTGACTCTTTAATGTTGAAGTTGCTAAATTTATTATCCCAACTGTGTGACTCCATGATAGTTAAATTGTTTCTGACTGCAATATTTTCTCCTTAATCTGGGAACTCTGTAATTTGGCTATAATATTCCTGAAAATTTTCATTTTGGAACCTCCTTTCAAGAGGCGATGAGTGAATTCTTTCAGTTTCTATTTTGGTTTCTAAAATATTAGGGCAGTTTTCCTTGGGAGGGATGATGATGTCTAGGTTCTTTGATCAGTAATATTTAAATTAACTCCCTGGAGAGACCCGTTTCCCAGGTTCATTATTTTTCCAATGAGATCTTTTGCACATTTTTTTCCTCTTTTGGCTTTGTTTTTATTGTTTCTTGATGAGTTTGTAGAGTCATTAGCTTCTACTTGCTCAATTTTAATTTTCAAGGAATTTATTTTCTTTAGTGAGCTTTTTTTTTCTTAATTGCTTCAATATCATGTATTTTTTAAAAGGGTATGGGCAACCTAGTTTCTAGGTAACTTAATCATAAGACCAGCACATCTATTAATAAAAGAGGTCACTTGACAATTTCTCTTAGACTGAAGATAGTCATGGTGGTAAATCAGGACTTAGATGCTCTTTAGGAAGAGGAGTGCTAATCAACTCTAAAAATTAATGAGATTAGAATGTCATATCACCCTTGGACAGACTATCTCTAGACCCAGACTACCCCCAGTTTTAGGCAATCTATTCAAAGAATTTATGTTCCACCAAGCCTGAACAGAAGAAATGACTACTATCTCTATAGATCTTGAACAAGAAAGTCATTTTTGTGTGTTTTTCAAGGCACTGAACTTCTAAAAATCAAAACTTTTTAAAAGGGGGGAAACTCTGGATCTCCCAAAATAAGGGGAATATTTCTCTAAATTTCTTTCTCCTCCTTAGGTAAAATTGTTTTGAAAAATGTACTTCTTTGAATAACTTTCTCACCTATGAATATTTTAGTTTAACTTTTACCAGTACTCCAAGAATTCTGAGTCTTCAGATGAGGTCAATAGGAGGAGATGCAATGACTCCGGCAATTGTAGCCCAAATTGAAATAATCTGGCCTGCCTTCAATGAATGTCTTGAGATACATTTATAACTGACAGATATGTCCCATTCTGATCATCTCTCTCATTGGTTTCCTATTGCTTAATTCTGCTCAAAAGTAGGTAGATAAGTTTTCCAACATTTGTCTTTGCAAATCAAATATTTTCAGTGATTGAAGCTGAATGAAAGATGTTGATGCTACTACTTGTCTTCAAAATTTCCCATAAACTCTTGCTTTTAGTTAATATTTTTCTTATGCTAATCAGTCTCTAACAACCTTATTCCACAATTGATATTTGTGATGCCCCAAATATTTTGAATTAGAACCTGGGTTCAAATTCCTTCTATTATTAGTAACAGTGACCTTGGGCAAGTCACTACCTCCCTGGACCCTCACTTTGCTGCTGTTCAACTAGGCAGTCAAACTGGGTGATATCTGGAAGGAATTGCACATTGAGATCTAAATCTTGGGAATCCTATAACTCAATGTATATAATTTCACCATAAGGGAGCTCCCTCTAGCAATGCAGACTGGAAACCATCTATACCTGCCCATCCAATATGATTCATTCATGTCTCCTCAAAATTTCACCATATAGAAACCACCCAATTTGCCAGCTGCCTTGATTGCTCTTTTTTCCCTTATCATCATTAGGGTAGCTATAGGGTATTCTGGTCATATCTATCCTTCTTAAATCTCACTACATGACCAACCTATTTCTTTCCATTATGTAATTCCTTTTTTAAAATTGATATTTTTTCCAATCATGTTATGAAAGTTTTTTCAACATTTCATCCATGTGCATGTTTAAGTTACAAAATTTCCCTTCCTTCAGCAGTTAACATTATACATATATATTTCATAAACATGTTTACAGATCAGTCATTTTCAATATGAGGAACTAGAATTAAGAAAGATTTTTATGAAGTGTTCATCAGATTCTGAAGGGTTTTTTTTCTTTTCTTTGGATGCAGATGGCATTGTCATTAGCTGGTCTTCTAATATGGTTGTCCTAGCTCTCTTAACTGCTACAAGGAACTGATTCCATCAAAGTTGGTTATCTCACAATGTTAATGTGCATTGTTCTCTTCAGCTCCCTTCACTCAGCATCAGAACCTGTAACTCGTTTCATGCTTGACTATCTGTGGTTTCTTATCGAACAATATTCTATTATATTCATGTAACATAACTTGTTTAACCATTCCTCAATTGATGGGCATCCCCTCAACTTCCAGCTCTTTGCCACTAGAAAAAAAAGCTGGTAAGAATATTTTGGACCATGTGAGACTTTGCTCATTTTTTTGGTGACTTTCTAGATATATGCCTAGAAATGGAGTTACTGGGTCAAAGGGAATGAACAGCTTTATTACTCTTTAGGCATAGTTTCATATTGCCCTCAAGAATGGTTAGATCTGTTCACAACTCCACCAGCAATGCCTCAATGTCCAACTCTCCCACAACCTCTCCAACACTGACATTTTCCCTATTGCTTCTCTCTGCCAATTTGGTATGTATGAGGTGATAGTTCATAGTTGTTTTAATTTGCATTTCTCTAATCAATAATGACTTGGAGCATTTTTTTCATATGATATATAGCTTTTATTTCTTCATTTGAAAACTGTCTCCATTTCCTTTGACCATTTATCAAGTGGGAAATGACTTGTAACTTTATAAATTTGATGCAATTAATATATATATATAAATAAAATTTAGAAATAAGATCTTTATCAGAACTCCTGGTTATGAAGATTGGTTCCCAGCTTTCTGCTCACCTTCTAATTTTGGCAGCATTGATTTTTATTGGTGCAAAAACTTTAACATAGTCAAAATCATTAATTTTGCAGTTTATAATGTTCTCTATTTCTTGTTTGGTCATAAATGTTGTCCCATTTCCAGTAATCTGATAAAGTATTTCTTCATCTATTTATCTCTAGTGTCACTCTTTATGTCTAAATCCTGTACCCATCTTGACCTTATTTTGGCATAGGGTATAAGATGTGGATCTATGCCTAGTTTATACCATACTATTTTCCAGTTTTCCCAGCAATTTTTGTTAGTGAATTCTTATCCCAGAAGCTGATGTCTTTGTGTTTGTCAAATAGTAGCTTGCTTGTAGTCATTTATTGGAGTTTCTTTTGAACCTATCCTAATCCACTGATGCATTCCCCTATTTCTTCATCAGTACAGGGCAATGTTGATTACTGCCACTTTATAGTATACTTTTAGATCTGGTAGAGCTAGGCCACCTTCCTTCATACTTTTTTTTGCCCTTTTGTTGCTTCAGACGAACTTTATTTTTTTTCTAGCTTGGTAAAATAGTTATTTGGTAGTTTGATATGGCACTAAATAAGTTACTTAATTTTTGTCATTTTTATTATATTAGCTTGACTTAACCATGAAAAACTGACAATTTTTCCAATTATTTAGATCTGACTTTATTTGCATGGAAAAAGTGCTTTATGATTCTGTTCATGTAGTTTCTGGAGTTTTCTTGGAAAGTAAAATCCCAAATATTTAATACTAAAAGAAATGTCTCTAGCTTTTGGGATTTGTTCTCCAAGAAATGCTGATGATTTATATGGGCTTATTTTATAACCTGCTACTCTGCTGAATTTAATTGTTTCAAGGAATTTTTAGATGATTTTTTTGCATTCTCTAAGAATACCATTATATCATCTGCAGAGTTAAAGCTTTGCTTTTCCTCATTGCCAATTCTGATTTCTTAAATTTCTTTTTCTTCTTAATAAAGTTAGCATGTCTAATACTATATTAAATTGTAATGGTGATAATAGATATCCTTGTTTCACTTGTGATTTTATTGGAAATGCTCTGAAATCATATTTGGTTTTAGATGCTACTTATTTTAAGGGAAAACTCCATTTATTCTTAAACTTTCTAGGAACTGATGTAATTTATCAAAGGTTTTTTTCAGCATTTGATAATTTTTGTTGGTTTTGCTATTGATCTATTATGTTTAGTGTTTTCCCAATATTGAACCATGCCTGCCTACCTGGTATAAATCCTACCTGATCATGGTGTATTATCCTAGAAATAACTTGCTGTAATCTCATTGCTAAAATCTTATTTAAGATTTTTGCATCTAGACTCATTATGGAGATCTGGGCTATAATGTTCTTCATCCATTTTGGTTCTTTGTGGTCTAGATATCAGTGGCATGTTGGTGTCATAAAAAGAATTTGGCAGTGTTCCTATTTTTAAAAGTAATTTCTGTAGAATAGGAATTGATCCTTAAATGTTGGTAGTATTCACTTGTAAATCCATCTGGACCTGGAGACTTGCTTAGGGAGTTTATTATGGTTTCAATTTCACTTTCTGAAATGTGGTTATTTAAGGATTCTTATTCTGGACAGTTTATATTTTTGTAAATATTGATCCATTTCACTGAGGTTATCCAATTTAGTGACATACAGTTTGGCAATTTAGCTCTGGATTATCTCTTTAACTTCCTCATTGGTAGTTAGTTCACCCTTTTTCTGCCTTTGATTATAAGGTTTTGTGCAATAGTACATGATCAGTTTTTGGTATAGGTGAAATGTACTGCTGAGGAAAAAGGTATGTTCTTTTCTATCCCCATTAAGTTTTCTCTGGAGATCTATCATCTGTTTTCTAAGATTCCACTCACCTTAACTTATTACTTATTTTATTAGATTTATCTAGCCCTGAGAAAGGGAGGTTGAGGTCTCACATTATTAAAGTTTTGCTCCTTGTAATTCACTCAGCTTTTACTCTAAGAATTTGGATGCTATACCACTAGATACATATGTTTAGTAATGAGATAGCTTCATTACCAGTGGCACCTTTTAAGAAGATGTAGTTTCCATCCTTATTACTGTTGATGAGATTTTTGCTTTTACTTTGTGAGATCAGGATCACTAACCCCAGACTTTTTTTTTTTAACAATATTCTATTATATTCATGTAACATAACTTGTTTAACCATTCCTCAATTGATGGGCATCCCCTCAACTTCCAGCTCTTTGCCACTGATGATTTATATGGGCTTATTTTATAACCTGCTACTCTGCTGAATTTAATTGTTTCAAGGAATTTTTAGATGATTTTTTTGCATTCTCTAAGAATACCATTATATCATCTGCAGAGTTAAAGCTTTGCTTTTCCTCATTGCCAATTCTGATTTCTTAAATTTCTTTTTCTTCTTAATAAAGTTAGCATGTCTAATACTATATTAAATTGTAATGGTGATAATAGATATCCTTGTTTCACTTGTGATTTTATTGGAAATGCTCTGAAATCATATTTGGTTTTAGATGCTACTTATTTTAAGGGGAAAACTCCATTTATTCTTAAACTTTCTAGGAACTGATGTAATTTATCAAAGGTTTTTTTCAGCATTTGATAATTTTTGTTGGTTTTGCTATTGATCTATTATGTTTAGTGTTTTCCCAATATTGAACCATGCCTGCCTACCTGGTATAAATCCTACCTGATCATGGTGTATTATCCTAGAAATAACTTGCTGTAATCTCATTGCTAAAATCTTATTTAAGATTTTTGCATCTAGACTCATTATGGAGATCTGGGCTATAATGTTCTTCATCCATTTTGGTTCTTTGTGGTCTAGATATCAGTGGCATGTTGGTGTCATAAAAAGAATTTGGCAGTGTTCCTATTTTTAAAAGTAATTTCTGTAGAATAGGAATTGATCCTTAAATGTTGGTAGTATTCACTTGTAAATCCATCTGGACCTGGAGACTTGCTTAGGGAGTTTATTATGGTTTCAATTTCACTTTCTGAAATGTGGTTATTTAAGGATTCTTATTCTGGACAGTTTATATTTTTTGTAAATATTGATCCATTTCACTGAGGTTATCCAATTTAGTGACATACAGTTTGGCAATTTAGCTCTGGATTATCTCTTTAACTTCCTCATTGGTAGTTAGTTCACCCTTTTTCTGCCTTTGATTATAAGGTTTTGTGCAATAGTACATGATCAGTTTTTGGTATAGGTGAAATGTACTGCTGAGGAAAAAGGTATGTTCTTTTCTATCCCCATTAAGTTTTCTCTGGAGATCTATCATCTGTTTTCTAAGATTCCACTCACCTTAACTTATTACTTATTTTATTAGATTTATCTAGCCCTGAGAAAGGGAGGTTGAGGTCTCACATTATTAAAGTTTTGCTCCTTGTAATTCACTCAGCTTTTACTCTAAGAATTTGGATGCTATACCACTAGATACATATGTTTAGTAATGAGATAGCTTCATTACCAGTGGCACCTTTTAAGAAGATGTAGTTTCCATCCTTATTACTGTTGATGAGATTTTTGCTTTTACTTTGTGAGATCAGGATCACTAACCCCAGACTTTTTTTTTTTACTTCAGCTGAGGCATAATATATTTTGCCCCATTCTTTCATCTTTACCATGTGTGTATCTCTGTGCTCCAGATGATGTGTTTCTTGTAAACAACATATTGTAGGATTTTGTTTTTTAATAAATTTTGCTATCTATTTCAGTTTTATGGGACTGTTCATCCCATTCACATTTAAGACTACTAATTCTGTATTTCCCTCTGTGCTTTCTCCATTTCTATCTTTATCTTTTCTTCCCTTTTCTGTTTAACTTATCTTTTAAAATTTAGCTTTCATTTTATTTTCACTTATACCTTTGTCTTCCCTTTTCTTTCCTTTCCCTGGTCCCCCTATTCCCTGTAGATTAGGATACATTTTTAAACCCAAGTGGGGAATTTCTTATTCTGGTTCTAGGTCAAATCTATTGAATAGAATTTACTGTGTTCATACTCTGCCTTCTTTCCTTCAAAAATTATAGATATATGTGCCTCTTCACCTGGGGTCAAATACTATTAATCAGGTATCATCATTCAGTTTTTGATTATTTGATTAGCTTGATCACACTCATTGTTACCAATCATCAGAGATTATTTGATGAGTAGCACTGTCTCAAGTTAAAATCATAATTATAATCATTTTTTACCTTACCCCCTTTTCAAGTAGCCTCCAAGGACACACCAAAGTATCAGCCAAAGCCAAATCATATCTTGAACTACTTATTACCCTTCTCCCAGGACTATTTTCTCTCATACTTTAACCCCCCTCCCCACACACAGGCTTAACCCCTTGTTAAGTCAGGAGTTTGAGTTAGTCCTTGTTTCCCTTAACTACAAGAATCTTAACGGGCTCTAGGTGCTGGAAGGGTCTGAAGGTGGTGGTCTCACTTAAGAACTTTACAAATGAGATTGTTGTAGAAGGCACTGATTTAGGGCCACCAAGTTTGATACCCTCATCAAATAAAGTGCTAAACTTCGACAGCACAGCAGAATATGAGACACTTAAGTTTACAATTAACATCCCTGCTTTTCATCAGTGCTTTCTATCTCAAACATAGTGATGCCCTCTCCAATGTAGTGATAAGACCCTGTAAATCTAATCTATTCAATTATATTCTATCCTTTGATAATCCTAAAAGAGGTAAAGTTCTCAATTACAAGTGTTATATCTTTCCTCTTAGGGTTGTAAATTTGGTCTTGGCCAAAGTTTGTTTTATTTTTTTCTCTCCTCTTTCAACTGTCTCTTTTTGCAACTCTTTAGTCATATATTTGGTGATTGAATTCTCTGTTCAGTTCTGGTCTTTTGTCAGGAGATTCTAGAAGTTTTCTATTTTGTTGAATATCTGTCTTTTTCCCCCTGATGGTATGAATGTTGCAGGGTAGTAAATGCTGGGTTGTAATCCCAGCCCCCCCCCCCCCCCCAAGGATTTTTTTGCAAGGCAAATGGAGTTCAGTGGCTTATCCAAGGTCACACAGCTAGGTAATTATTAAATGTCTGAGGTCGGATTTGAACTGGGGTACTCCTGACTCCAGGGCCAGTGCTCTATCCGCTGAACCACCTAGCAATCCCGCCCCCCCCAGGTCCCCTTTGAGGGAACTGAAGACCTGGGATACTATATGTCTATATTGAGGTTGATAGGTGCTGTGAGAATCTGATTGTTTTCTTTGTATTTAAATTGTTTTCTTTTTGCTGCTTGTAGTACTCTCTCCTTTATTTGAGAGTTCTGGAATTTGGCTATTACAGCTCTTTGAGTTTTTATCCTAGGATCTCTTTAAATGGTTATATTCTTGTTCTAGCAGACTTGGACAGTTTTCCCTAAATTTCCTTCATGATTTTTTTTATCTAGGCTTTCTAGTAGTTTACTGACTTCTAGATTCTCTCCTGGATCTATTTTCTAGGTCATGTTTTTCCAAAAGATATTTTACCTTTTCTTCAAGGTTTTTAGCATTTTTGTTTTGTTTGATAGAATCTTTTTTAAATTTATTTTTATTAGATATTATTTGAGTTTTGCAATTTTCCCCCATCTTACCTCCCTCCCCCCACTCCCCCCCATATAAAGCAATCTGTCAGTCTTTACTTTGTTTTGCATGTTGTACCTTGATCCAAATTGGGTGTGATGAGAGAGAAATCATATCCTTAAAGAAGACAAGAGAAGTCTAAGAGGTAACAAGATCAGACAATAAGATACCTGTTTTTTTCTAAATTAAAGGGAATAGTCCTTGCACTTCAAACTCCACATCTTATCTGGATACAGATGGTACTCTCCTTTGCAGACAGCCCAATATTGTTCCCTATTGTTGCACTGATGGAATGAACAAGTCCTTCAAGTTTGAACATCACTCCCATGTTGCTGTTAGGGTGTACAGTGTTTTTCTGATTCTGCTCATCTCGATCAGCATCAGTTCATACAAATCCCTCCAGATTTCCCTGAAATCCCATCCCTCCTGGTTTCTAATAGAACAATAGTGTTCCATGACATACATATACCACAGTTTTCTAAGCCATCCCCCAATTGAAGGACATTTACTTGATTTCCAATTCTTTGCTCCAACAAACGGGCTGCTATAAATATATTTGTGTCAGTAATGTGGCCTTTTTCATCATCTCTTCAGGGTATAGACCCAGTAGTGGTATTTCTGGATCAAAGGGTATGCACATTTTTGTTGCCCTTTGGGGATAGTTCCAAATAGCAATCCAGAAGGGTTGGATGAGTTCACAGCTCCACCAACAGTGTAATAGTGTCCCAGATTTCCCACAACCCTTCCAAAAATGATCATTATACTTTCTGGTCATCTTGGCCAATCTGAGAGGTGTGAGGTGGTACCTCAGAGTAGCTTGAATTTGCATTTCTCTAATAATTGACTTAGAGCATTTTTTCATATGGTTATGAATTGCTTTGATCTCCTCATCTGTAAATTGCCTTTGCATATCCTTTGACCATTTGTCAATTGAGGAATGGCTTTTTGTTTTAAAAATGACTCATTTCTCTGTATATTTTAGAAATGAGTCTTTTGTCAGAATCATTAGTTGTAAAGATTGTTTCCCAATTTACTACATTTCATTTGATCTTGGTTACATTGGTTTTATCTGTGCAAAAGCTTTTTAATTTAATGTAATTGAAATCATCCTATTGGTTTTTGGTGATGTTCTCCAACTCTTCCTTAGTCATAAACTGTTCCCCTTTCCATAGATCTGACAGGCAGACTAGTCCTTGATCTTCTAATTTGCTTATAGTATTGTTTTTTATGTCTATGTCCTGTAATCATTTCGATCTTATCTTGGTAAAGGGTGTGAGGTGTTGGTCTAATCTAAGTTTCTTCCATACTAACTTCCAATTATCCCAGCAATTTTTATCAAAGAGGGAGTTTTTATCCCAATGGCTGGACTCTTTGGGCTTATCAAACAGCAGATTACTATAATTGCCTCCTGCTTTTACACCTAGTCTATTCCACTGGTCCCACCACTCTATTTCTTAGCCAATACCAAACAGTTTTGATGACTGATGCTTTATAATATAATTTTAGATCAGGTAGGGCTAAGCCACCTTTTTCTCTTTTTTTTCATTAAGCTCCTGGAAATTCTTGACTTTTTATTTCTCCATATCAATTGACTTAGCATTTTTTCTAACTCGTTAAAGTAATTTTTTGGAATTTTGATTGGCAGAGCAACTAAACAGTTTAGTTTTGGTAGAATTGTCATTTTTATTAGCTCTCCCTATCCATGAGCAGTTGATATTTGCCCAGTTATTTAAATCTGATTTAATACGTGTGAGAAGTGTTTTATAATTGTTTTCAAAAAGATTGAGTCTGTCTTGGCAAATAGACTCCCAAGTATTTTATACTGTCTGAGGATACTTTGAATGGGATTTCTCTTTCTAGCTCTTCCTGCTGTTTCTTGCTAGACATATATAGAAAAGTCAAGGATTTATGAAGGTTTATTTTATAACTTGTAACTTTGCTAAAAGTGCTAAATGTTTCCAGTAGTTCTTTGGATAATTTCTTGGGATTCTCTAGGTAGACCATCATGTAATCTGCAAAGAGTGAGAGTTTTGTCTGTTCTTCCCAATTCTAATTTCTTCAATTTCTTTTTCTTTAATTGCTGATACTAACAATCCTAATACAATATTGAATAGTAGTGGTGATAATGGGCACCCTTGTTTCACCCCTGAGATCTTATTGGGAATGCCTCTAGCCTCTGCCATTGAATATATTGCTCATTGATGATTTCAGATAGATATTGCTAATTATTTTGAGGAACATTCCATTTATTCCTACACTCTCTAGTGTTTTTTTAATAGGAATGGATGCTATATTTTGTCAAAAGCTTTTTCAGCATCTATTGATATGATGATATGATTT
This sequence comes from Macrotis lagotis, assembly GCF_037893015.1. Lineage (NCBI taxonomy): Eukaryota > Metazoa > Chordata > Mammalia > Peramelemorphia > Peramelidae > Macrotis > Macrotis lagotis. Next base: position 385,925,656 of record NC_133666.1, read on the forward strand.
CTGATAGGTTTGTTGATATAATTGAGTATAATAAGTTTGCCTAATATTGAACCAACCCTGCATTGCTGGAATAAATCCTACTTGATCATAATGTATTATCCAATTGATGATCTGAGAGACTTATTCTCGCTCTGTAATGGTCCCATTGTACTTTCTAAGGTTTTGCTTTCTTTTTTCAAGGTATTGTCTCTCCCAAATTTTTAAGCTCCTTCCTTATTTCTTCAAGGCTGGAGACCAGATTGTATTCTCCTCAGAGGTTCCTGGCCTCTCTGAGTTAGGGTCTTTCCCTTCCAGGAATTTTTCTATGGAACCACCTTTCTGCTGACCCTTCTTCATTTTGCTAAGACCTTGATTTGGGGGGGGACTGGTTCACCATGGCTTGGGACCGCTAAAAGGCTTTACTCACTGAGTGCAGTTTCTCTGGCTGGCCAGTAGGAGGTGTTGGTTGATTTCTCTGGATTGTCTGTGACCTTGGTTGAGGTCTTCTCCCTTTGCTTGGAGGGAGGGGTTGGAGCTATTGAATTCTTTTGCCTTCAATCAATGGTGGGCTTTACCCTGGCCTAAGGTCATTCCTCAGCTGGGCTGGTTCTTCTGCTCACACACCTGGGTCTGAGGCAGAAGTAGTTTACATTTGTTTGGGAAGAGGCCTCAGTGGAAATGAAGGTGTGGACTCAGAGTTCCTCAGACCTGAGGAGGCCAGGGATGGTGTCTGAAGTTCTCCTGCACCAGAACTCTCCCCCCAGCCCCATCCCTAAGCTCCAGGGGCACAGCACCAACACCAGTGCCTCTACTCCCCCACCGACCCAAGCCCCAGTGCTGATCCAGCACATCCAGCTGTCAGGCCCTTAGATTCCCGGCTCCAGTTCAGCTGTTAATCTGGCTGATCGGGGCTGATCCTCCCTCTGAGCCCAGACTCACCTGCCCGAATTTGGCCAAAGCTGCTGCCAGAGACAAAAGAAAAAACAGGAAAAAGAGCTCAGGATTTAAGAAGTTTGTTTCATGTGATAGATGGGGAAAGATCAGGAGACTTTAGAAACTGTGCCTGTCTTCTCTCCGCCATCTTGGCACTGTTTGATAGAATCTTGTAGACTTACTGGTTTCTATTTGTTCAATTCTAAATTTTAGGGTTTTATTTTCCTCAGTTACTTTTTGTTGTGGTTCTATTTTAAAGTTGTATTCTCTGGGCAATTTTTCATAATTTTTCTGTATGACTCATTTCTTCTATTTTTCTTTTTCCTCTCTTTGGATTTTAAATTCTTAAGCTCTTCAAGGAGCTTTTGCATTTGAGTCCAATTCATAGAATCTTTTTGAGATTTCCCTTATGAGTGATTCTTTTCCACTGATTTCTTCTTCTGATATGGCATTGTTATCTTTGTGAAGTAGTTTTCTAAAATGAGAACTCTTTAAAATTTTTACTCATCTTTGTTTTAGCTCTGCTCTCAGGGTATAGGGAATATAGATCCAAGATTTTTTATGCTGGAGTTGGGGTCTAATTCCTGGATTGTTGGCCAAGATGTTGCCTTTGTACTTTAGGCCTTGCCTCTAATGAGGTTTATTGCCTCCTTTAAGGCTAGATTTTGAATTGGCAGTGGTTTGTTCCCCACATAGTCCTTGTTTTTTTGCCCTGTTCTTCCCAGGGTTCAGACTTGGTGGTTGGGTACCCTGCCTGTTGGCTAGCTATATATATAGCTGCCAGGACCTAGACTGCACTGTGGTTAAAAGCCTCCCACTGTCTTTCCTGCTTTCCTACCTCCTGGACTTTATTTCCACTTTTGCTCCAAAGAGACAGACTTTCACTGAAGATCCTCCACAATGTCTACCATTGAAAACTTCTTTATTCTTTTTCTTGGGATCTGTAACCTGAATATCAATACAGAGGCTTCATTTATCTTTGTTTGGGAAAAGCTCCGGAAACATTAACTTCTTGCTGCCATCTTGGCTCTGCCCTGGAAGTTTTCCCTTTGTGTAGTTCTTGATGAAATTCATTGTTCCTGTTCTTCAGAGTTCCTCATTGGTCAGGTTTTGTTACATGCTTATTCCCACCATGACTTTAATCCACAGTCCTTTGTGTGATGCTCATCATTCCCCCACCCTGGAGGAAACATGTATCTGCTCAAACACAATAAACATTAGCTGCTTGTTCTCTGAACTACAGAGCAAAAGGAAATCTTCCATTATAAACTGAAAGGCAAAATGTAAACATTTTCTGCATCAGCATGTACCACATAATTGGAAATAGAGCTGGATTTAATACAAATACTTAATTTCTAGTCATCTGCAAGCTACTTAATTTCATATTGATTAAGAATTAGGTTGAAAATGCACTATTCTGTTTGGTAGATATAAGAACCAGTATCTTTTATACATTACAATATACATTTTGATATTCCAAAGAAGCAAGATTTGCAAGTAGGAATTTTAAACCAAGCTCTAAGCTTACAGCTACAATGTTCTACTTGCAGTCTCCCAGTCTTCAAAGGATAAAAGCAGAGTAGAATCAGTATAACATAGACAAGTTCATATTGTAAAGGCTATAAAGATTTGCTGCACAGTATAAGGAAGCTCTCTATACTATGTAAAAATGATGTCACTTATGTTTTACATCTCTTGGACCACTGGCTATATTGTCATGTTCAAATATTAAGTGGCTTTGCTTCCAACCAGAGAATCATCAAGATTGCAGTCTATATTAATAGGGAACAAATAGACAACAAAATCTTTGAAATAGTCAAAACAGTGTTTCAGTTGTCTTTAAGAATATCCAGACAGGTAATTCCTGTGACTGTTGATGTTACAGCAATAAATTCTGTTTAAAAAGTAACCTTTGAAATGTGATTCAGGAAAAAGCATGAACTTTGCATACAGAATCTGGTGGTTCAATGTAGTTGATCTCTATTCATTAAATGTGATCTTTAGACCCAGACTGCAGTTCTGTGTGAGATTGAAAAGTGATTTCAGCTAGTGTTATCTGAATACTTTTAGCACTAACAAATAAATAGTGGAGATTTTACAAGAACTTTTCTTCTGATTGGTAAGTGATTTTCTTTGTTGCTTTTCAAGTTCTGATACTGCTGGATCCTCTTGCATCTGAACTATTGCTGGTACTTGGACTTTAATCCCCTGACCTGGTCAAGTTATTTCTCAAACTGGCTGTTGGTCATTCCATTGATCTTAGCTGGCTCCCTTATGCCATGTGCAGCATACTCTTAAGTCCTTCTCTTGCTCTTACCCAACCCCCAGCCCTCTTTCATGAGGGGAGGGGGGTATATATATTTTCTACCTGGGCCAGTCAAGGACAGGGGTGGCTTGTTCTGAAGGAATAAACTGGGCAGCCTAGTCAGCCCTGGGGGAGGACTGGATTGCTCATCTTTAGTTTTTAGAGACAATGGTATTTTAGGTTTGTTATCAAGAGAGATGGGTTTTGGTTTTCATGGGAATCTAGGGATCACTAAAACTGCTTTGTAATTTTCCAAAAACTCTTCATCTGCTCTCCATCTGTTATACATTTCTGGTCCTAGCTAACTGTCCATCTCTACTGTCTATCTCAAATTTACATGTAGTTGAGCAAGTTCTATAGGGAATCCACTGAAGTACAAACTAAATCTGATGGATAGACATTCTTCATTAATGAACTAGCCATACTTGAATAATTACCAAACCCTTTTAAGAAGCTCTACATATTTCTGGAAATGATGTATGAAACATGTCAGTGACTCCTGTTTGTGGATATTTGAAGATCCTATTAATACATTTATATATCCATATTTAGAAAGTACTTTTAAAATTTCCTCCCTTGTTCATATTGATCATTACTATGAAACAACAAGAAGAATATTAGATACTATTGTTGAATACATAGAGAGAATAAGGTGCTTCTTGTTTAATGCTCAGAATCCTCCCCCACATTTCTCTTCTGCCATCAAACTCTTATTTTCTTTTTTGAGGTCATCATGCTTCAGGTATTACTAATGGGTGAGCATATAGTTATTTCCCATAGTGGGACTCCCAGGTCAATCTTGAGGGCCTTGAGCATTATTGGAATTATCTTTCACATCATTTCTCCATTCCAGAACATACATCGGGTATCACAGAGTTCTGGCTGAAAATGTATAGCCTTATGTATTGGAAACATGAGATGTTGTTGCTGAAGAATCTCAGAATTGTCATTTGGAAACTAGAGGATTAACTGGAAATCATGTTTATAAACTAGAATAAAATTTAAAAAATCCTAACCTATATTTTCTGAAATTTTATTTTAACCCTATATCTTTAAGGTTTCATAGTTTTAGGATTCTAAGATTGCCTCTACCCTATAGGTGGAGGCTATTCTGAGGTAATGACTACAGGGAACTGGGAAAGAAAGTTGGACTTCATAGAGAAATAAATAGAGAAAATTATTAGCCATCCTTTTGGCTTAACTATAGAAGTTGTACAATATCTCTGCTGAAGATTGCTCTTCAAAGATTAAATTCTGGTTATCTCTTCTGAGAGGAAGGTCTCCTAGCATCCTGCCTATTTTCCTAAATTAGTAATTAACAAAATGAGTAATATACCATGGAATATTAATTTTTATTTTATTTGGTAAGGTGAGTCATGAAGTAGAGTATTCTCTAAAAGAAATTTTTTATCACAATATAGTCTTGAAGTTAGCCTTTCACAATTTCAAAGACAATTTAGGGTCACAAATTTACAAGTTTATTGATCATAAATTTTTTATGGAATTTTTCTTAGTTACTCAGTAATAGTAAGACAGCTAAGCATGAAATTAAAATACTATATTTATACAAATAATGGTTGAAAATAAAAGAAAAAAACATTTCATAACATTCTATGTATTAAAGTCTATTTTTTACATCAGTAAAGACACAATCATCCATGTTAAGGTAAACAAAATCTTCTGAAATTCAGTAGGTTTTATCCTGACTTTATATGCTTTCTATATTTATATAAATATCTATTTCTCTTATTGATTTCCTGTGTGTGTAATATATATACATATACATACATATATATATATATATATATATACACACACACATATATAATGTAAATACTCTAATAGAACCTTGAACACCAATTTCTTCATTTAAGCTTGGACTTGATTTTTATGAGTGTCATTGACTAGGTCTTTCTTCCCTAAACCCTAGCTATCTGCCACATAATGTACTGTTTCCATTTAAATGTCTTATTTTTTTAAACTAGATAAAGTATCGATGAAGTGAATAACACTGGCAAAACAATGTCCATTATGTTAGATATTTAGATTGCCTTAAACTGTATGGGAGTTGGGGGGGAAATCAATCCAGGAGACTGAATATGAAAAAATGTTTTCCAAACAAGCAAAAATAAGCCTACCTCTTATTGAGTTGATTGTAAACAAAACTCATCAGAAGTCAAGAGGAGAAGGGGGGAAGGAGTGGAGGAAGGAAAAGGATTATGGACAATGAGGAATGGGGCCAGCAGCAGGGGTGGCATAATGAAAAATACAGACTGAGTTGATGCTAATAAACTTGCTGATATTTCTCAATTTTAATTTCTTTGGCTGAGAGGGAGGTGAAGAAAGTATGTATTCTGCAATAATTTCCATGATAGATGGCAGTTAAGTTCCTACTGTCCCAGATGACTAAGCCCAGTAGTAGTGTCTCATGAAGTCTTGGAACCATCAACACTCTAAAGTGCCAATAAAGTGATGACCCACTCTCCTGTAAAGTAGGAGAGTGTGAAGTTTTTCATTTAATGCCCTTACACCAGTGATATTGTGCATCACCAGAGTCCAATCTGGCTCTATGGTAAAATGCTGGTCTACAAACCAGATCCCTTCCCTCTTTCTTCTGAAGTCAAAATCTATCATTTAGTGAAAGGGATGACATAATTATTTTCTCCTGTTGAAATTTTTGCCAACAACTGGGAGACCATACATAATTAGGACTAAAGGTCTGATGCCTTTGCACTCTGTTTCCAAACTCTTACTTCATGGAGTCATTCAATTAGATAGCTAAGTTCTTCTAAGTGTGGCAATTGCTTCTGTTCTTACCCATCTCCCAAGAGTGAGTAAGAAAGCTGATCTAGAGAAATTGAAATAAGCTTCACCCTATGAGCCACCTGTCCAAGATCTGCTGTTGGGCCTAGCAGTAAATTCATCCTACTATTCACTTATAGGAGAAGAGGTACAGGGGTCCAATATGAATGTCTTAAGTGAGATGTAGGTATCTCCTAGCATTTTTGATTATTTTGCCTAATATAGGGAGACCACTCTATCGCGGTGGAATAAAATGCAAAGAAGGATAAACCCAGTAATTTCATCTATTTTCTATTAGAAAGATGACTACAGGCTATCTGTGAGGAATAAATATGACATCCCAATCAGAGTTTGTGGGATGGAACATCAAGGGATTCTGAAGTAGAGGCAAATATTTCACTTGGACATCACCAAAACTCTCACATTTCAAATTGGGTGTAGAATACTTTTTTTTGACTATTTAGTCAAAAATGACCAACATATTTTCCCCTAAACTATTGTTCTGCCCATGTGGTCACCTCACATTGTTGCTAATAGTCTCATCAAAGATCACATCTCCAAGCCAGTCAGATCAAGTTATACTAATTCATCACATATCATATGCTTTGGTATGATTAAGCTAGACCTCATGCATTTTGTTTTGCTGTCAGCCTTGTGGCAGATCTTGGTCTCATCCAGGCTGGGCCTTGTGTGGGATCTTGGTCTTATCCAGGAATATGATGTTTACCATATCAATAAGAGAAAATCCCATCAGTGGATGCTGATATAATTTAAATAATTGATTCCATTAGTAGATGTTAATTGGAATATATACTTTCCTGCCTTCTAGGATGATACAGAAATGTTACCTGGTAACCTCCACGTCTAAAGGCAAGTCTCTTTTCTTAGACATCCATGCCTTTTGAGGAATTTTGGTATAGGATCACAGTTTTAAAATCTAAAAAAACAAAAGAATCTACTAATTTATAAAATGGCATCCATTTTTCTTCAATGTCATTAGCCAGGCTTAAATTAATAAACTTTTATTAAAATGTTCAGAAACATAAGACCAATTTTCCTTAATTTTCTAATTCTCTTTTGAGCTTTTTTTAAATAATATGCTTAATCCTATTTTACCCTTATATTAATAGTTTTCACTTATTCTTTCCTTATCATCATCATCATGGGCACTAATCCTCAGCATAGCCTTTAAAAAGAAAGGGGGTAAAAGAAAAACCAATTAACTATGCTCTTTCTATTCTGTCCTAATTTTCTATCCTTAGTTTCTGTCTATTCTGATCTAACTTATGTATAGGATATATATATTTATGTATAAAAAATAAAAAACAATAAAAAGATAAGTGCAACCTAATGTCCATATTGTTATGTATCCTTCTCCTGTAAAGAGGATCAATGACAGTATTAGGTACTATAGTAAGAACATAACCTAATTATTGATAGTACCATAGTTTCAGTGAGTGATCATCAATTTCTAAATATAATTTGAATAAAATACATACATGTGTTAATTTAAAAAAAAAAAGAGCAACCATCCTTTAGACTAGAAGAGGGGAAACCCATAAACATAAAATAGTGAAGTATAGAAAAGAGTAATGTTGACATTCCCAATTTGCTTCATTTTGTTTGCTGTAAATACATATTTTCACCCATATACATATTTAAGTTACAAAATTTCCTTCCATCCTCCCTTCACATCCACTTCCTCTCAGTGGTGAACAGTTGGGTTAGCATTTTACACACATTTTGATAAACATGGGGGAGAAAGATAAGGGAAGGTAAAGCCTAGCTAGACAGAAGAGCAGGAAAGTCAGCAGGCAGCTTTTAGTCACAGTGCATGTTTCCTTTGAGCTACTTTGATTCTCTTGGTCATAGAACTCAGCACTTTCTTTGAGGACACCTGTACTGAGAGGTCCTGCACCAGTGTCTCCCATGCCTTACAATCAATTCTAAAGTTCCTAAGGCAGTGACTTTACTAGATATCTTAAAAGCCTATGGTACAATAGGAGAAGAAGGGTGGGAGCTTACTTAGAAGGGTTATAAGTAAAGAAATTAGAAAGTGATCTTCTCTTAATTCACATTTAGTTACCAAGGGCTTTAGTGCTATGGTTGAGGTGTTAAAGGGAGAGTGGGAGAGAAGTATACCTTATATTTTGATTGGGAGGGTTGTAACATTTATGGTTAGAGAAATATAAAGATGGGGGAGGGAGCTTACTTGGAGACTGACCACGAAAATATGAAGAGATTTTGCTTTGACCCTCTGGCTACAATTGGAGGGAATGGACTTGGGGAGGTTTATGAAATGATTTGACTTTGCACTATTACTCATTGTCCTTGGAGGGTACTTGAAAAAAGGGGTAAAATATAAAGTGATCATAATTTGATGCGATTCTTGACTCTTGAAGTGTATCTTTGAGACAAAAGGAGTTATCTATCAAACTTTGAGTAGTATTTCTATCAAGTCATATAAAAGGAGTATATTTTGTTAAAGGAATATGAGTCCTTTTAATGTTTCATTGCTTTAACCTTGTCTTGTACTATGTTAGAAGAAGGCTAGTAATTAGTGGATAAATAATGCCTGGTGAAGAGGCATAAGAGACTTCTTATAGAGGAAGGAAAGAAGAGAAGGGGGGCTGTGTACATTGAGTAAATACTACTTCAATAGCTTTGGCCCAGAGAAGGAATACCATACATTCCCAATTAATTTAAAAATCTATCCTACCCTACAGGGAAGTGGATGGGAGAAAGGAAATAAAAGGAAAAGTGGAAGGTATAAATGAGATTAAACTTAAAACTTAAAAATTAAAGGGGAAAGGGAACAAAACATTGAAGAAAAGGAAAAAGTTCAAATGGAAAAAGATAACATGGAGGGAAATATATATATATATATATATATATATATATATGCATATATATGTAATCTTAACTGCAAATGTGGATGGGATGTACTCTTTCATAAAAGGGAAACAAATAGCGGGATGGATTAAAAATCAGAATTCTACAAAACATTGTTTTGAAGCAGAGAGATACAGGGTAAAGGTAAAAGACTTAGAACAACATATTCTGCTTCAGCAGAAGTAAAAAATTCAGGGATACTGATCATGATCTCATTAAAAGGGATAATGAAGGAAGCTACATCTTCTTAAAAAGGCACCATATGCACTGAATGAAGTTATATCATTATTAAACATAAAAACACATGCTGCTGGTATATCAAATTCTTAGAGGAAAAACTAAATGAATTACATAAAGAGACATAAACAGCAAAACTATAATAGTGGGGGAACTTCAACCTCCTTCTTTCAGAAGTAGATTATCTAATAACAAAATAAAGTTAAGGTAAATAAAACATTAGACAACTTAGAGAACTTAACAGGGATAGAAAAGAATATACCTTTTTTTTTTCTGCAGTACCTGGCACCCATACCAAAATTGACCTATACCAGGACATAAAAAACCTTATAATCAAATGCAGAAAGACAGAAATAACATACACTTTTCAGTCATGGTGCAATAAAAATTACATATAACAAAAGAACCAAGGAAAGAAAAATCACAATGAAAGACAAGAACGATTCAATTTTTGAAGAGCAAAATTACATCTCTATATTAGAGACAAATTATAGCGTATACAACTATAGCTGGTCAGACCAATATGAGCTCAAAATACTCTACCCTGATTAGGCACAAATGATCCATATGAATATTTGGGGCATTCATTATAAACTTAAGTATCTCACATTTCCTTTGTTACTTTAATTCTGCCTTGCTCATAGAGCTCAGTACTTTCTCTGAGGACACTCTATAATGTGAATTTCATGCCAGTGTCTTCCATGCTTTATAATCAAATTTTTTAGATTTTTGCAAGGCCCTGGGGTTAAGTGACTTGCCCAAGTTCACACAGCTAGGTAATTAGTGTCTGAGGCTGGATTTGAACTCTGGTCCTGCTGATTCCAGGGCTGCTACTCTCGAGAGATCTTCAGGGTATCCTGATATTGCATCTTCAGACCCCTTTGTGAGCATTTGCTCTGCATGGGCTCTCCATAAAACTCTTTTGACAAGTGTGCTTTTGGCATTTGAGTAACATGGCCAGCCCATTGTATTTTTGTGCTTTCTGTAGTAATGCTTGAATGTTGGGCAGTTTAGCTTGAGAAAAGGACCTCATAGTCTGATATCTTCTATTGCCAAGTGAGCCTCAGAATCTTCTTAAGACAATTTAAATGGAAGCAATTCAGTTTCCTGATATGGTGCTGGTAGATTGCCTAGGTTTCATAGGTATGCAACAATGAGGTCAGCAACACAGGTCTGTAGACCCTTTAGTAGTCAGTGTAATACCTTTTCTTTCCAATACTTTCTTTCTGAGCCTCCCAAATACTGAGCTAGCTCTGGAAATGTGTGTGTGTATGGGTGTGTGTGTATGTGTATGAATCCATTTTTTTTAAGGTTTTTGCAAGGCAAATGGGGTTAGGTGGCTTGCCCAAGGCCACACAGCTAGGTAATTATTAAGTGTCTGAGGCTGGATTTGAACCCAGGGACTCCTGACTCCAGGGCCGGTGCTCTATCCACTGCGCCACCTAGCTGCCCCAGTGAACCCGATTTTCAGTGTGTACCTTACTGAAAAGTACACTGTCAAGGCAAAAACTTCTCTACAGTACTCAAACCTTCTCTATTTGCTGTAATTGATGATTCCACATATGGTTGGTGTGGTGCTGGCTGATGGAGCACCTGTGTTTCCTCGTGCTAATTGTCAGACCAAAATTAGCACAAGTAGCAGAGAATCAAGCCATATCAGCTTCAACGCCTCTTCACAGACTGCATTGAGTGCACAATCATCTGCAAATAGATCATGCACCAGTACTCTCACTTTGGTCCTGGTTTGTAGCCTTTTCAAGTTGAAGCATTTCCTGCAGTGAAGTAGCTGACCTTGGTGCTGTTGATTATCATTGAAGGCATTTAATAACATGGCTGAAAACATCATGCTAGAAAACATGGAATCAAGGATACCTCCTTGTTTCACTCCATTGGTGACCAGGAAATCAGTAGAACATCATCTACTAATCAGAACTGGGCAAGCATGCTGTCATGAAGTTATCATGAACAATGTATATATATTTTTTAGTTTTTTTTAGGTTTTTGCAAGGCAAACGGGGTTAAGTGGCTTGCCCAAGGCCACACAGCTAAGAAATTTTTAAATGTCTGAGACTGGATTTGAACTCAGGTACTCCTGAATCCAGGGCCAGTGCTTTATCTACTATGCCACCTAGCCACCCCATATCATGCACAATACTGATGGAAGTCTCTGGGCAACCAAATTTTGTACAATTTTACATAAGCATTCATGACTGATAGTATGATAGACCTTGGGGAGTTCCACAAATATTATTTACAGACCTCTGTTCTGTTTCTGGCATTATTCCTGGAGTTGTTGGGCAGCAAATACCATACTAACTGTTCCTCTACCCTTCCTGAAGTCACACAGGCTGTCAGGGAGATTACCATTTTCCAGGGTATTGATCAGTTTATTGAAAAGGACTTTGGGCAAGAATCTTACCAATAATTGTTAAAAGAGAAATACCCTTGTGATAGTCACAGGACAATATGTTCCTTTACCTTTAAGATGGACAAAGGGGGCATCCTTGAATTCTTGGGAGATAACTTCTTTGTGCCATATGACCTGGAAAAATTTCAGTTTTTGGATGAGCAGTGTACCTCTTCCCCCTCCCCCCAACTTTGTAGATTTCAGCAGGACTAGAACTTGAAAAGAGTCTAATGGCATTCAAAAACTCTTCTTTAGGGGCAGCAAGGTAGAGTGCAGTGGATAAAGAACAGGCACTGGAGTCAGAAGGACCTAAATTCAAATCCATCCTCACTCTTAATACTTGCCTAGCTGTGTGACCTTGGGAAAAGCACTTAACTCCATTGACTTAAATAGAAATTAAAAAGAAAAACCCTAGGGGGTGGCTAGGTGGATAACACTGGCCTTGGAGTCAGGAGTACTTGGGTTCAAATCTGGTCTCAGACACTTAATAATTATAGCTGTGTGGCCTTGGGCAAGCCACTTAACCCCATTTGCATTGCAAAACCCTAAAAAAAAAAAAAAACCTCTTCTTCAGGTTGAATTTCAGCCAGGGATGGATTGATCTCAATTTGAGTTAAAGAATTAATAGTTTCTGCACTGATAAATTTGTTAAGAACACTATGGAAGTGTTCTGACCTTTGCTTGATCTGATTTTTTTAAATGAAAATACTAAATTACCAATTTCAAAACTGAAAAGTTAAATTCACCCACAAATGAGGAAGAAATTAAGCGATAATTCAGGGTTATTTTGCCCATCTGTATACCAATAAATTTGATAACCTGAGTAATATGGATGAATATTTACAAAAATACAAGTTATTCAGATTGATGGAAGAAATAAAAAACACCATTTCAGAAGGAAATTGAAGAAACCATGAATAAACTCCCTAAGAATGTCTCCAGCTCCAGATGTATTTACAAGTGAATTCTACCAAACATTTAAGAACAATTAATTCCAATTCACATAAGTTTTTTTTTTTCAGAAAAGAGTTCTGCCACATTCCTTTTGACACCAATATGGTGCTGAAACCTAAACTAGAAAGAGTCAAGAAGAGAATTCAAGACTAATCTCCCTAATGGGAGCTTGATATAAAAATCTTAAAATTTTAACAAAGATTACAGCAAGTTATTAATAGGATAATATTCCATGATTAGGTAGAATTCCAAGTAGGCAGGAATGGTTCAATATTAAGGAAACACTCAACATAATTGTGAAACATATCAATAGCAAAACCAACAGAAGTCATGATCAACTCAATAGATGCTGTAGTAAAAAGCCTTTGACAAAATACAACATCCATTCTTATTAATACTAGAATATAGGAATAAATGGAATTTTCCTTAAATTATGCAGTGTCTATCTAAAACCATCAACAAGTATTATATGTAATGGGGATAAACAAGGAGCATTTCCAATAAAATCAGAGGTGAAAAGGGATGCCCATCTTAGTTTTAGCAATAAGAGGAAAAATTTGATGAATTGCAATGAGGAAACATTTTTTACTTTTTGCAGATGATATGATGGTATACTTAGCCCTAGAAAATCATCTAAAAAATTACTTGAAACAACTTCAGCAAAGTAGACCTATGTAAATCAACATTTCTACATATGAACAACAAAACTCAAGGGCAAAAGATAAATTCCATTTAAAGCAACTGCAGATAAAATATTTGACAAACTCAAACTGTGAACCCAATTACAAAACACTTTACACAAAGTCAGATCTGAAAAACTGCTCATGGTTAGGTCAAGCTACCATAATAAAAATGGCAATTCTACACAAATTAAATTATTTAGTGCTATACCAGTTAATCTACTAAATACTATTTTTTTTCTAGCTCTGTAAAATAGAAAATTCATCTGGAGCAACAAAAGGTCAAGAATGCCAAATGAACTGAAGGGAAAAAAATGTAAAGGGGAAGTAACCTAACTCTACAGTGGTGGTCATCAAAACTGCCTGGTATAATGGTTCAGAAATAAAGTAATGCCCCAGTGGGTTAGGATAGGTACAAAAACAAGCGTAAATGACTATAGAAATATATTATTTTGACAACCCAAATACGTTAGCTTCTGGGATGACAACTCTACTTGAAAAAAAAATTATTGGGAAAGTTAGAAAATAGTGTAAAAAAGCAAAGGAAAGAATCACATCTCGTACCCTATGTCAAAATGGGTACAAAATTTAAACATAAAGAGTGATACCATAGACCTAGTAACAGATCAAAAAATACTGTCAGATCTATGGAAAGGGGAGAAATTTATGACCAAACAAGAAATAAAATACATCATAAATTACAAATTGGATGATTTTGACAATATTAAAGCTTTTGTACTAATAAAACCAATTCTGACAAGATTAGAAGGAAAACAGAAAGCTGGCAAGCAATTTTCACAGCTAGGGGGTTCTGATAGAGGTCTGAATTCTAAAAAATGTATAGAGAATTGAAACAAATTTCTATAGTCAAGTCATTCTCCAATTAGATAACTACTCAAAGGATATGAACAGGCAGTTTTCAAACAAAGAAATTAAAGCTAGAAATATAAAAAAATGATTCAAATCATTATTGGTTAAAGAAATACAAATCAAAACTATGGGTACCACCTCACAACTTATCAGATTGATAATTTCTCCTTTTAGTCATCTTTTCCAATATGAGAGAGTTTGTGGGGAGGATTGGGATAATAATGCACTGCTGTAAACTAATCCAACCATTCTAGAGAGCATTGTAGAACTATGCCCAAAGAAATAAAACTGTTCATGCTCTTTGACCCAGCAATACTAGGCCTATATACAGAAGAAATCATGGAAAATGGTGAAAGTCCCACGTGTTCCAAAATAAATCATAGCAACTCTTTTTGTAGTGGCAAAGAATTAGACTCCTTATCAATGTTTTGATCTCATATTAATCATTTTATTGAAGTTTCCACTTCACTAATTCAGCTTCCATTCACAAATTTTGTTCTGTTCAAATTTTCTTAAGTGTTACTAAGATCTTTTCTATTCAGATAAAAATGCTACCAATAATGGCTAGATGATATGAGCCTACAAAATATTATATGAATATAGGCTATGTATTTTATCTTATTTCTACAAAAAATAAGAATAATAATAGATGGAAGGAAATGTCTCACTTCATTCTCTAGCAAACTTCTATATATTTGTCTATACCTATTCATTCTTTCCCAAGATAAAATTATATGAGGTCTGGGAATTGAGAAATATCATTGGAAATTCAATTTCATTTAGATTCTTAGCTGTCATCACTTAGTCTGATACCTAACACTGTCTCAGGCTCTTTCTTTTCTTGTAGTTTAGATAATGATATGCTCAAATGTAACAGAATTGTTCATGTTGTCCTTTTACTTTAATCTTAGGTTCAGAGGTAGGACTTTGGTAATATCAACTTTATTCCCACATGTTTGGCTGCTTGCTAGAGTGGCCTGAAACTATAAAGAGGAACCATTCTGTGGCTAACACTGACCACTGAGACAAATGCTATAAGCTATGACTATTATTGTGTCTATTTTCCTCAGCAGAAGTGGTTAAAATTTTTCTTGAAAAGTTTTCAGATGAAGACTATAATTCTCTATTTTGGCAGCTTTATCAGATTTCACCTGGGGGGGGGGTTGTATTGATGCAGCAAAGTTAACACCAAGTAGTCTGAACAAGTCATGACTTTAGGGGGGTTGGAATCTTTGCCCAGGGTTATTAAAGAAATCAGACAGGTGTATCAGCCTTTGTATCAAGCAGAGATCAATGATCAAAATTGCTTGATTACTCAAGAAAAAGACTGGGATTGATCATTATGGGATGGTTAAAATTATTACCAGGACAACAAGTTTTTAGAATAGTAATCTAGTAGTCTTAGGAGCAAGCTGCAAGGGGACAGTTACCATGAAACCACATCTTCTAAATTGGGTCATCCTACCCTTCCTTGGACTATTTCATGTTCTTTGCTGGGGTTATGATCCTTTCCAAAACCTGAAACCTAGGGAGAGGAACTTGCTCAAGTATTTATTGGAACACTGGTGTTTTTAAGTTCTGGGATCAAGGGGGAAGAGTTAACTATGATTATAAAGACCCAGTGGCTGCCCTTATTTCTCCTTCTATGTGGTTTTGTTTTCTAATATTCTTGTCCTGAGATAAAGGTGGTTTTGTTTTCTAATATTCTTGTCCTGAGATAAAGGTATCTCTGGTTTTGCCTATATATTTTTTGCACTTTGGCTACAAATTTTTTGCTTTGTTTCTAAGAGCTTCACTGCTGGCAGCAGTACTCTGAAATGTTGTCTGTCCCCTTTGGTGTGTAAAACCCCAAAATTGATGTCAATGTGTTATCTTACCAGGTACACTCGGTACAAAATAAGCTGTTTGCCCAAAGGAGTCAATCGGCAAACCAAAATCTTGCCCACTCCTAATGTGTTTGCTGGCTGAATTTGCTGAGTTGTAAACTCCACAATGGTTTAGCCTTCTGGTCAGTTTTTCTTGTAAAACATCCT